>NC_070642.1:17243490-17338257 GCF_947347685.1 Pleuronectes platessa
CCTCTCCTCACCTCCCTCTCTGCCATCCTCCCCTCCTTTTGTTTTTCTCTCTCTCTCCTCTATCTCTCTCCCTCCCCTGCCCTATCTTGATGAGACCTTCCTGAACCTCTCTGCTTCCCTCCTCCTCCTCCTCCTCCTCCTCCTCCTCCTCCTCCTCCTCCGCCTTCTCCTCCTCCTCCTCCTCCTCCTCCCCTTCCCGAACTTATTCTCCACGGCGCATAAGAGAGATACAAAGAGACAAAAAACAGTCTAGAAATCAAAAGTGCAGGGTGTTGCGTCTCCACATGAATTCCCGCACACCTTGTAATTGCTGTCAGCGAGCCCTCCGACAACTCACTTAATTGCCTGGCGTTCAATTTATGGTGAGATTGGGGAGGCGATGGGAGTTTGAGAGAAAGAGGGATGAGAAAAGGAGTGAAGAGGGCAGGCGGGGGGGGGGGGGGGGGGGGGGGCGCTGAATAGAAGAGCTGTGAGTCCATTCTGTCGAGGTGCCGATGAACAAAAAGAAGGAATAATGTTTTATATAAGACTCTCGGGATGGACTGCTATTAGCAAATGGCTCATTAATATTAGTGAGTGGAATGAGGGCGCTGAGGTAATGATTGCAGGTGGGAGGATTGCACAGAAGCGGCCATTGTTCACACAGACGTTCTGCTGCAGTGTAATTCCTATAAGTGATGGCATTAACGCTCCATTGAGCTATATGCAATGTTTCATGCTGCAGCTCCTACGGTTAATGCTGTAGCAGGATTAGAAGACAGTGGAGCTGCAGTCTGCACGGGCACTTCACTGCCAGCTCCAGTATCACAAGGTGTGAGAAACCACAGGCTACAGTGGGAAGCTGAGAGGAAGACAGGGAGACCTTTGCTCCCGTCCTGCAGCGTGTCAGAGCTCTGCCAGGAAACAAGCAGAAGAACAGTCAGTGGCTCATGACCAGTGGAATCAGGGGATGTAGCCCCACAGAGTTCCTCCTGGGGTCCTTCACAGAATTACATGGAAATCGGTTCAATAATTTTTTGCATAATCCTGCAAACAAGCAAGCAAATGGCAACAAAACCAAAGCCTTGGCAGAGTAAATACAGCCCAAAATAATAAACTTAGCATATGTTCCATCCACAGAAACTAAAGAAAAATATTTGAAATAGAATGAATTTCACCAGTTTATAAACCTAATCTATAATGTTTGTTCATTAATCGTTGTTTGTCTTGCTTCTGTTTTCAAGTGGATATTGATGTCGCTGTTAATAGAACCTCGAGCTTCCCTGAAAGTTCCTCTGTCGTCCTGATTAAACCAAAACAAGAGAAATCCAGGGAAGAAGACTGACATGTAAACATGTGGGCTGGTGCTAATTAACACTTACGTTGACTGTGATCAGTGATTAAAGAGAATTTCACACATTGCTGATGTCCATGCCAATCATGAGACAAATTATATAAGGCCATATATTTGTCCAAAAGGTATTTACGAAGCTTGTTCTTGTCGTACTTTGAAAAGTATGAAACCTCACTTTGAAAAAGCCGTCTTTCTCCCACAGTCCAGGAACTCGCAGGTTAGGTGAAATGCTGATTCTTAATGAGCCGTGGGTGGATGTAGCCGTTTGTCTCTACGTGTCAGCCTGTGATTGACCGGTGACCTGTCCTGCCTCTCATCCAATGTCAGCTGGGATTGGCTCCAGTCCCCTGTGACCCTCAGAGGATAAGTGTCGCAGCTTACAGCAGGATGCATGGAGTCTGAGTCGCCTGGGTCTGACTCCATTGCTTGTGCATCGTCTTGTCTTTTAATGGACCTGTGCCGGCACTTGCATTGCTCTGGCAGTGACAGCTGGGTCGTGGTACTGCATGTGCAAGCTGCCCCCCCCCCCCCCCCCCCCACGCCCCACAGCCGAGACACATCGGGTATCTGAACTCAAAACACAAAGACCGTGAGAGGATCTGAACATAAAGATTAGTGCTGTGAGCTGTTGTAGAACAGGAAGTCTCATCCCCTCAGCGTTTTTTCTGAGACACGACCATGAATGTGACTACTGGCTTTTTATCTGGGACTTCACAGCAAACACACATAAGTAACCAGAGTAAACCTGCAGGCTCGAACACAAGGAGAGTTACTGCTCCACTGCTACGTGAACACTCACACATGAACAGTTTAGTCCCTCGGCACACATCGGCGACATAAAAAACAAATTAGATAGCCTAATTGACAGCAAACATGCAAAAGCACACAGGAAACACACATTACTAAATATCTCTTATGATGCAAGTCCGACTGAGGCGAGGACAGCAAGACCGAAATGAACCAAGGGTTGATTCCTGAGAATAAAGTGTCCAACTCTTGCAGTCCACAGAATGAGCTTTGATGAATATTCATGAGCCGGTGCGGGGGCGGCGGCGGCGGGGGGGGGGGGGGCGGCGGCAATGTTTACCCTGGTGAGCGGCGTATCAAATGGCAGCTGGATGCGGAGGTGGTCAAATAGAAGGTTGGGCAAGTGTTTGTATTTCCTCTGGGGAGTGTATGACAGCGAGGGAGACGGAAGACAAATGAAGAGGCTGCTGCCGAAGAGACAGGTGATGTGTGTGTGTGTGTGTGTGTGTGTGTGTGTGTGTGTGAGACGGAACGCAGGGGTCAAAGGTCACGTATATCAACTGTAAACATGCGGGCTACTGAGCCTGTTTTTTTTTTCTCCTGAATCGGCCTGTGATGGATGTGACGCCCTGTGTTTTACCTCAGGCTTACATCAGGGCCTGTCCAGGGGAAAAAAAGCAATTATAGAAAGAGGTTTAATATCATGCTGGTGTGTGTGTGTGTGTGTGTGTTTGTGTGTGTGTGTGTGTGTGCAGCAGAAGGACACGTTTTCTTTTCAGCATTTTACCTTTGTTTGACATTCAGCTTTAGTGAGAAACATTCAATGTAGCGAGGGGATAAAGATGTGCAGTAAAGGCTCCTTGATGGACTCGAATAGGGGACAATTTGAGTCCATCAAGTTTAACGGTTTGTGTCTTAAAGGCAACACACAGAAAAGGTGTTGTGGTGTGTGTCACAACAAGCACACACGAAAAAAACTTTGTGCTCAAACAACCCAGTTTGTGACACAATACAGAATCAAATCTATGCTTAAATCTCCAGGTGCTGTTCTAGCACATTCTTCACGTCTAGCAATGTTCAAGGCTTTCATCGAGAAGCTTGAAGTTGATCGGACATGTTGCTGTCGAGAAGAATGAAATGCGGACAGACGGTCAGACAGGGATTCCTCTGCTCTCAGTGAGACGCGTCATTAAAACCTCTTCACATGCTCTCTGGAAAATGTCTGGAAATTTCACAACAGCAAAAGAGATGTCGCAGAAATTCAGGTGAGGGTGGTGCCTGGGTACAACACATCAAAACCATAACCTCTCCAATCTCGTGGTCTTTCCAAGGCAACATCTTCATCGGCGTCTTCTTCGACTAGACTAGCTTATGCAAGAGTTCACAGGGTCAACCGGTTATAATGTTTCAAATACGTTTAAGCTTATGAAGAGTTACTATTTGTGGCTGTATATGCAACAGTTTTGACAACATTAAAGATTTATAATTGTTTAGTTTATATTAGGTACTGAAAACAAGTCTAAGTATATTTTTCGTGGCTTCCTCCATATATTTCTTGGCAAGTTTAGTTCAGTGTTAACCCAACTTCTTATTCTTCTGCAGCTCTGAAACAAAGGGAGCACGAGGACGGAGGCAGAGAATGAATGGAGGCAGCTGGGGGGAGGCAAAGAAAGAAAGGAAGGAAGAAAGGAAGGTAGGTGGGGAAGAGAAGAAGTGGAGGCAGTCTTTGAGAGCAGACATTAAAGCTGTTAGATCAAAGAATATTGTTCTAGGCAACACAAAGACTCAGGCCAGTGGGACCGAGACAGAGACTGAGACAGTCCTCCACTCTCAACACGGGGGAAAGAAGTTTCAAGGATTTATTCAGCAGATCTATTTAAATCAGGACAGAGGGAAGGCTCTGTGAAAACTACAATTTAATGATGATGATCATATAAGAAGAAATGTGTGTGTAATGGCAGTATTGGTGGATATAGGTGGGGTGCATCTACAGAGGTTTGACAGCAAATACAAGCTGCAGCTGCAGGATAGGAGTGCTGATGTCCAGAAACTACTGGAGCTTGAATGGATAAGAGGGCAAAAAACGTAAAGGCCCCGAAACAGAGAGCGATTCACAGCCAATTTCAGTCTGTAGCTATGTTAAGGGAACAAGGAACCAAAATGGAACACCTACCTACCTACCTACCTACATATCTACCCACCTGACTACTCACCTACCCATCTACCTACCTACCTACCCACTCACCTACCCACTTACCTACCTACCTACCTACCTATCTACCTACCTACCTACCTACCCACCTACCTACCTACCTACCTACCTACCCATCTACCTACCTACCTACCTACCTACCTACCCACCTACCTACCTACCTACCTACCTACCCATCTACCTACCTACCTACCCATCTACCCACCTACCTACCTACCTACCTGCCCACCCATCTACCTACCTACCTACCCACTTACCTACCTACCTACCTTCCTACCTACCTACCTACCCATCTACCTACCTACCTAACTACCTACCTGCCCACCCATCTACCTACCTACCTACCTACCTACCCACTTACCTACCTACCTACCTACCTACCTACCTACCTACCTACCTACCTATCTACCTACCTACCTACCTACCTACCTACCCACCTACCTACCTACCTACCTACCTACCCATCTACCTACCTACCTACCCATCTACCCACCTACCTACCTACCTACCTGCCCACCCATCTACCTACCTACCTACCCACTTACCTACCTACTTACCTTCCTACCTACCTACCTACCCATCTACCTACCTACCTACCTACCTACCTGCCCACCCATCTACCTACCTACCTACCTACCCACTTACCTACCTACCTACCTACCTACCTACCTACCTACCTACCTACCTACCTACCCATCTACCTACCTACCTACCCATCTACCTACTTACCCACCCACTTACCTACCTACCTACCTACCTACCTACCCTCTAACTATTACAGATTTCATTTTTTGCTTCAGTGAAAAGTTCACTACAAGTCATATTCACCCATTTACACAGCTAATCAGTGTGCAGTGTTTTCTCTGTTACACGTCACTCACACACACCACAGCTGTCAGTGGCAATCTGGGGTAAGTGTTTTGTACAAGGGCACATTTTGACGTGCCGACTGGAGGAGCTGGGGATCAAACCACTGACCCTGAGCCACAGCCGCTCTGTTCAAACTACACATACTACAAACTAGAGAACAGCTAAATACAGATCTAGATTGATGGTCCTCTCGAAAGTCTGTTAAAACCCAAAAGAGTCGACCGCAGAGGTGACACAGCGGCTGGGTGGATGACATGATTTTTAAGGGCACCTCTCATGACACGACCTCTAAACCTGCTGCTGCGTTATCAAAAACTAAAGATAAATCCTTCAAACCTCATTTGACATTATTCAAATATACACATTCAATTAATGCAGGCACATGTGAAACATAAAATGTCTCAAAACATCACAAAGAGATTTATTGTAATTTATTATTTATAATGTTTCCCTTGAGAAAACATGATTTTTCACATGTGTATTTTCGATGAGGGGTCTACATAGTACTCAATAAATCTCAGCCTGGGAACAAATAAAATGCTTTATTAATAAATGATCTGTCTCTGATTGAACGTGCCACCGTCACACGTCAGAAATATTTTAGCTCCAGAGGATCCACACGAATAAACAAGGTTCACCAGGAGCAGAGAAAGCAGTAAACTGCAGCTGAAACAATCAATCAATTAGCAAATCAACAAAACATTCATTTGCAACCATTTTGATAAATAATGAATCATCTGAGTAAATCAAAGCATGAAGGGATCAACTTTGTTTACATAACACATTTCATGCCGTGGAAAATGTATGTGTGAGCTTTACATGTGGATGAGAAAGAAAAAGAAAACGAGGTAGAAAGAATGAAGATATGGGCCAACAACAACAACAACAACAACAACAACAACAACAACAACAACACAGGAATAACCACAAATGATTTACTACACATTATTTGAAAAGAATATGAATGAGAAATGTTTTAAAGGAAAATTGCAAAGGTTTCTAGCTTCTCAAACGTGGGGGTGTGTAAAATAAAATATATAATAAAAAACAGGAGACGAAACAATTTATCAAAAACATGAAGTAGATAAACTTACAAAGATAGAAATACTTAGTTGACGCACAATTTCTATATAAATTCAGTTTTATTACTTTTTATTTCAGTATGATGTGGAGGCTTTTTTGAATTTTCCATCTTGTGCAATGCTCCAGAAACAAATGTCCATCTCGCAAACCTCAACTGTGACGATCACGACCACACTGAGAAAAAAAATATTAAATTGATAGAAATGCTGGAGGAGGTTCGAGAGACGGAAGCAGTGAAGTGCTGGAGCTGAAGAGCAGAGGGTTGGAGAGTGAGAAGAACAAACAGGCACGTGACCAGTTTGCACAAATTCCTGTTCTATAAACCTGTCCTCTCCTTATATATATATATATATATATATATATATATATATATATATATTTATGTGTTTACACTATGCCCTCTGTGTTAGGCTGATATATAAGTGAACAGCATTTGTCCACGTCTGAGCACTGGAGCCCTGTTTGTGCTGCATTCAGCTGCCATTCGTAACTCATTGTCATGTCGCATGGCGTTGAAAATGGATTTTGAAAACAGAGAGGGGAAACGCGCAGCTCTGTAATTTTGTCAGTGTCAGTTGTTCGACGCGGTGACAGGGATAGGTTGTGGAGGAGGCGGCGGTGGCGTTGGACCTTGAATGCAAGCGAGCGGGGGGGCCGTGCCCAGCCGAGCACCGGGGCTGGCGCGGCAGGCGAAAATAAACAGCAGGCCTGAGGAATCAATCCAGCGTGCCTGTCAGAGGACTGTCAAACTCCCCTGCATGATGGACAGTCGGGATGTTCACAGTCTATTTGCCGCCAGGCTGTGCAGCGGTGAGTAAGTGAACCGTGCCGGGCCGAGCACAGACAATATGAAGAGGGAGTGTAGAGCAATATCTGCTGTTGCCATGCTGGATCAGCATAAACGTCAGGGCCACTCCGCCATGGCCTGAGGGGTCTTCTGGGAGAGCTGCATGTGTGTGTGGTGTCTCTCTCTCTCTGTGTGTGTGTGTGTGTGTGTGTGTGTGTGTGTGTGTGTGTGTGTGTTTGCAGTGTGATACACATTTGCCAGTGTGTGGTTGTTAGTGTAAACTGTGAACATGAATCAAGCTCGGAAACTTAATTAACTCAATCCATTTACCAGTTTTTTTTTTAGATTTTTCTCTGTGCATACATATATAAATGTATTTGTGTGTATGCATTTGTAAATTTATATATTTTGTACACTTTAATTAGGAGCTCAGATTAATTAACAGAATGTTTTGGGTTCTCAGAATGATGCAAAACAACCACAGACAGCCAGTATTGTCTGAAATTACTCAGAATTATCACCCATGTGTTAGCCCGGCTGTGCCGCCCATAATAACAACAACAGGTTTCCTCTTCTTCTGCAGTTTCTGTTATTTAACACAGAAGACAAAAAGGTTCAGTTAAAGTCAAACATAAAAATATTGTGAGGGGGAATATTTATTTAAATTGTTTGCACTTTGAGAATAATGAGAATAAAGTTGAAATAAATCAGAGGAAGTTTTGTGAAGTTTTGCATTCGATGAATAAAGTCAAACTGTCCAGATTCAAGTCGACTCCTCTGGTCTGTCAGATCTATGATGTGTTGGTGTGTCCCTGCATGTGTCTGTGTGTCTGTGTTTATGCACTGGAGGAGAAACAAATCCCTGTGAAAGAACAATTTCAATTATCCACACAAAAAAAAAAAAATCATATCTGAATTAGTTCAAAAAGTGCAAATTAAAAAGATATTTATCCACTGATGTTATTCTAGATATTTTGACTTTTTAAAATAATACAAAATCTTCTCTCCTTTTTTTCTTGTGTTTGACCCTAAAACTCAGAATGAAAGCTTTGCCTTCATGATGATGATGAAATCTGGAGTCACAGTTAAAAAATACTTTCTGCCCTAAAACATCACAATCCCACTTTGTGTGTTTTCTCTGTAATGACACATTCGTTTGCACAGATTTGTGTCCCCGGGGCTCTAATGGCAGTAACGAGGATCTTTTACCTTTAAAGGTCTCACACTTACATTGAATCCGTGTTGCAGGTGGATTCTGGGTAATTGGAGCTGTTCTCAGGATGGTGTTGCATGAATGGAATGTGAAGCAGAATATGTGATGGATGTAAGAGGAGGTAAAGATTCCTGTGTGTGTGACTTGTGAATGTTCACGTCTCCAGGCAACTCAGGTTTGATGAATTATGTTCCTCCAAGATCCGACTCATTAAATTTGAACAACTACACAAGACCAACGTGTGTCATCTGTTTATGTGTTGTTTCCAGACACTTCTGTTTATTCTCATACATCAAAGACTACACATAAACACAGTATGATCAGAGGTGTTATGGCAGGGGTGTCCAAACAACGGCCCGCGGGCCATCTGCAGCCCGCCATCCATTTTAAATTGGCCCGCCTCAAAAAAAATTAGGCGAGCTAAAATCATATATCAGTCAAATGTACACATTTCCTATTAATTCAGGATGTTTCCTAGCAATGGAAATGATCAGAATGATTGTTTGTAAAAAAGTGGTCTTGTGTCTCCCTTTGCCCCAGCTTAGGGGTAAAGTGAGACAGACCAGAGAAATCAAGGGGGTAAAGTGATCCACTTACCTTTTACACTTTAAAACTACCATAACAACACATGTTGTAATAGGTCAACTAAGCACATTTATTAATTATTATGATTCATGTGATCTCTTGCACACCCTAGCTTGCCTGCGCATTGTTTCTCTGTCCAATTGGCAGGGACAGGGATATTGTTTTTCTCTGCGTATTCAAATGCCAGTTCACAGCACTTAACTGGAGCAAGTCCATGGAACTGGTCAGCTAGTTGTTTCAGGTGTTTGGCTCCTCCTCCATCTCATCTGTGAATATTCTCTTTACCTCAGCTACTGCACCCCAGGCTACTGATTTTACTTTCCCTTTCTCTTTTTTCTTTATGAATCTTTTGAGGGTTGTCTTATCAATATGTCTATCCCTTCCAGCTTTTCTTAAGGACTTCTGTCCTTGCATGACCTCAGCGGCTGCACTCTCCATCTCTGCGAGGGGTGTTTGGCCCCAGGTTGTCTTCCTGGTGTAGTTTCTTTGCATGATGGCTTTTTCTACAATGTTTAAGGCATTAAAAATAAAACATATTTAATGTAATATTACACTAAAATATGGTTAAGACTAAACTTAACTTGTGCTACATCTCTCACTTTACCCCACACTGATTGCAAATTGCTTTGGATAAAAGCGTCAGCTAAATTAATTGTAATGTAATGGACTATGGCCCACTGTATTGTACTTCTCAGTTTTGCGCCACCCCCGCCCTAAGCTACGCGATTGAGGCGCACTGTCAACAGTCCTCTCCAGGGCTGGGGGGCGTGGCTGCGTGAGTGGCCCAGACCTTCAAATTTTTTTCTGTATGTGGCCCTCAGGATAAAAAGTTTGGACACCCCTGTGTTATGGTGTCCTCCATCATTATAAAATATTTTTAAAAAGTCAAAATTGTAAGTTGAAACGTTACAATGATAAAGTTTTCATGAGAAAAAACACGATACTACAAAAATAAAGATGTAAATCAATGATTTTTATTGAGAAAATCAAGGTGAGAAATAGTCCTATTACAAGAAGTAAATTGTAATTGAAAGAGAATAAAATCCTAATATTACCAGATTAAAGACAAAATATAGAATAAAGTATTTATTACAACTTTACCCTCATGAAGTTATGGGATATACAATGTTTTGCCTTTCAGTGACACTAATACTTCAATGAATGTATGGATAATTGATCATATGAGTATATGAGTTGATTTAAATTGACCTTCCCCATAACAGACATTGTGATTGGTCTCAGCCAGAATAGCACAAGTGTAACTAACATCATGATGGCGTCCTGATTACGTGCGCTCGTGCACCACATGAGTTTAGCAGCACGTTTTTATTTACACCTGGGTTTGACTCGTGTGGAGACGTTTCCATGAAGCGACTTCTGCTAATTAGATGACATATAAATATGAGCATGTGTGTGTGTGTGTGTGTGTGTGTGTGTGTATGTGTGTGGGTATGGGTATGTTAGTGTGTGTGCGTGCGTGCACCGCTTTTAACTACTTATAAGAAAATGTGTCAAACTTTTCCGTTTCATTTTTATTTAAATGCACTTTTCTCTTTCCTCCTCCTCCATACGATGGAATCATCTCATTCATTTAAATTCTGATCAACTTTTCGTTGTGGTCCATGCCTCCAGGCTGTCTGACAACCCACCCACTGATTAATCCCTGCAGTGTTTGGCTATCAGGTTAGTGATCACACCCGGTCCCGACCATGCATTATTTATACACCTTTTCTTATCTTATGCTTTGAGGCTCCCGAGGGGGGGCTGCAGCCAATCGGGTCGCCGTGCACCGCGTAGCCGGGCGGATGCATAAACACAAACAAACACACCTGACTCGAAGAACCTTTTGGATCCATCCCCCCCTCATTACTCTATTTGCTGTTGCACCAAAGATAAGTTCTTCAAGGGTCTGTTTTTGTCGCAGAATACTTGGGTGGGGGGGCTGTGTGGAACTATTTATTTAAACTACGACTAAGTCTACTTAGTAATCATTAGCTTCATCCTACAAAACTTAATTGTTATCAGTAGACATTTCTGATGATTCATTGAAGAAGACAGAAGACACGTGGCTGCAGTCCAAGCTGTTTGTGTCCTGGAACAACCCGTCTGACAGATGATGTTGATCGTCCTCTCCGTCCTCTGTGGACCCGCCTCCCTGCTTGTATCACATCCCTGCTCCATGGAGTTCGTGCTCCATTGCTCTGGTCTGAGCTCTCGACTCGCCTTGGGGTGTTTCGAGTCCTGCAGCACAAGACAGTAAATCCTCCTGAGTCCTGATGGCTATTGATTACGTATTCACATCCTGCCTCCTGCCCAGGAGAAAACAACTCTCTCTCTCTCTCTCTCCCTCTCTGTCTCTCTCACTATCATCATCCCCCCCTTCCCTATTCACAGTTGCACTTTTATCAGGGGGCCCTCACACAAACATGACAGTATACTGTATAATGTGCAGGATGCAGGCTCAGCTCCTGGCTCTCTCTCCTCAGCATCTCCTCAGCTCCACAAACACCTCGCCTCCGCATTTGTTTATTCACTTCATTGTGACTCTCCTTCCTTCCTTCTTTCTCTTTCCTTCCATCGTTATGCCTCCGCACCAGCGACAGCCGGTGGTCCCAGGTTTTATGTTTTCCAGGTTGTCCGTCCGTCCATTCGTCCGTCCCATTCTTGTGAGCATGATATCTCAAGAACACCTTTAAGGATTTGTCTTCTCATTTGGTGAGACATTCACTCGAACTCAAAGACAAAGTGAAAAGAATTCGGAGGTCAAACATTATACGTGAAGGTCACTGTTACCTCCCAAACCCGGGGTTTTTGCCTTATGAACACATTATCTCAAGAGCACCTCCAAGGGATTTCTTCAAAGTTGGTTTAAGTGTTCAATTTGACTCAAGGATGAAGTGATTAGATTTGAGTGGTCAAAGGTCAAAGGTCAAGGGAATGGGGACCTCACAAAACATATTCTTTTTCTGTTGAACATGACATCTCTAGTCTACCTCGAGGGAATCTATTCAGATTTGTATCAGCCATCACACTTACTCAATTAACTGATTAGATTTCACCGGTTAAAGGTCATGGTGACCCCTTATGAGTCTAATTTGTTTTTGTGTAGAACGACATTTCCCTGTAAAATCAAGTATTCTTTTCTTTCTTTTCTAATTCTAGTTTTCTCTTTGTCACTCCCCCTCGCTTCTTATTTTGTCCCTCTGCCTCAGTTCCTTCCTCTCTCCTTCTCTAACCAGTCGCTCTGCTGCCGTCTCTCTGGGACGTAACAAGCTCTGTGGCTGTATTCACCCCCCCGCTGAGGGAGTGTGGAAGCATGTGCTCGGTGGCGCGTCGACCCCTCATCCTGATAATCCATGCAGATGAGGCTGCGGAGAGGAATCAAGTGTTTTCCCCTCGGCGGAGGCGCTGAACTTAGCTGACCATGGCGTTCTCTTTAACCGCTCCGTGACTCTGGTCGCTGAAACGCTGAGTGAGCGGCGCCGGTGAACTCGAACGGCATAAACAAGAGGAGACCCCCCGTGGAGTCCGAGAGCAGCTTCAGTGAAACACACTTCAGACAAAGGAACAGGTTGACATGTTGGTGTATTTCTTAAACTTTGCGTTCAGTCTCCCACGAAACTCTGAAGCAGCGTCAAAGCGGGAAAAAGTTTTTTAGGGGACAAATACCGCTGAGCTATTTATAACTGGCAAACGAGTAAACAGTACACAACTTACAATCACAAGTTGAGAGCATCATTTGTATTTGCTCGGTATATCTCTGCTGCACTTTGCTGTGTGTATTTACAGCAGCTTCACCGTGTCCTATTTCCACACACGGCACCTAAAATATGAGTGTGATACACTTTCCAGGTGAAATTGGATTTTTTCCTTTTTTTGTGTTGACTGAATTGACTCAATCTCAGCAGGGTTTCGTGTTTGTGTGCGAGTTGGAGTGGTGTTTATGATGGTGTGAGTGTGAGTGTGTGAGCACTCATGTGTGCACTCATGATTTTGTGTGGGTGAGTATTTACGTTTGGGTGTGTGTGTGTGTGTGTGTGTGAAAGCGAGTGTAGCTGTGTGACTGCGGGTGTGTGACAGAGGAAATGATAGAGAGTGAGAGGTTGTTTATTCATGATCTTCTGTGGGAAAGTGGAGTTGAGCGTGTGTGTGTGTGTGAGAGAGAGAGAGAGAGAGAGAGAGAGAGAGAGAGAGAGAGAGAGAGAGAGAGAGACGTGCTTCTGGGATTCTGTTTAGGGATTGTCGCTGTGGATGTCAATGTGTGTGTGCAAATGTGACAGGAAGGGGGATTACTGCGTGTGTGTGTGTGGTGTGTGTGCGTGTATAAGTTTTTGTGCCTGTGTGTGGTTGTGAGAAAGAAAGTGTGCATCCTCGGTTTTCGTGTGGGTGTGGGTTTACTGGAGAGATACAGTGCATGAAGATATGCGTCTCTCCAGGATTTGAAGGTCGTGTGTGTGCTCATCTTTTGTCTGCATATACTGTATATTTCTGTCTGTGTGTTTGTGTGTTTGTGTGTTTGTGTGTATGTGTGTGTGTGTGTCCGTGCGTATGTGCGACGGAGGATCCATAAACCCGAGTCCCGGAGCTGGAGGGCTGCCCAGGAGCCTCTGCTCACCATCTCTTATGTGATTTAGGAAGCTATCGATTTCATAGTGCAGCTTTGTTTTTCCACTTCCTCATAAATAGCAGATCAAACTCGCTATCACCCCTGTTTGTTTTCTTCTCTTCCTCCCGCCGGCTGTTTACCTTGACATTTCCACCACTATCCTTGTTACATGGTGCAAGAAAGAAAAATCATTCCATTTTTTTTTTTTTCTTCAGCACCTTCTGTCAAAAGCAATACCGGGGTGGTTGATGATGATGACTATGGTCGAGGACAACGATAATGGTGATGATGATGATTATGAAGAGCTCGAGGACCAGGAGAATACAAAACAAATGGTTTGATGAGCACATTATGATGAACATGGTAAAGTTAATGGTTTACGGGAGTAATAACGGACCCAGTCTTGATATCTTCAGGCCAACTCGTAGTGGTTTTGATCACACTCATTATCGGAGCATTGGTATCTTTAGGCTGCAAAAGACCATGGCACGGTTGACCAATCAAAACCTGGGCGGAGGTAAATTGTAAAGACATGCACATTTTATATTTAGGGTGCATTAATGAGATAGCAAAACATGTTGGTTGTCTACCGGTTCAACCTAAGCCAGGATAAGTGGATGACAAGGGACGGACCGAAGGCTCAGCTTTAGTTTGAATCCGTTTCCCTCACAGAAAAAACTTTAGGGATTCGTAAGTAATTGAAAAGATTCATGTTAAGTCAAATAATTCTCATATTCAATTTTGTCAGTGTATAGTCATCCTTATGAACACATTAGACTGCGGACATGTGTGTAGAATTGACCTGTAAAGACACTTCTCCTTCTTACTTCTGCTATATTGGTGACTGGCTGTTTCTCTTTGGTCGTCCTTCCACTGAAATCTCTTTCTTCAATCTGCAAGTCAGAAAAATGGTCAAAACATTACAAGCTGTGTTTTTAAAGATAATCAGGAAGTACAGAATTTGTCAAGAGGCTAAATATGGATAATTGTATATAGTAAGTAAATCAATATTAGATTATATAAGAAAAAGGTAACATTCTCTAATCAACCGCTATGAGTGTGAATCTGCTAACAGCCTTCTTCCTGACGACTCCAACCCCCTTCCACCCCAGCCTGCATCCTCTTAAGTGTCCATCACACCACACCATGTTAGAAGTCAGCTTAGGAAACTCCACTCACGCAAGGCTGTGGACCCCGATGGTGTCAGCCCCAAGGTGCTCAAAGCCTGTGCCCCCCATCTCTGTGGAGTGCTTCACCGTGTCTTCAACATGAGCCTGAGTCTTCAGAGGGTCCCTGAGCTCTGGAAGACGTCCTGCCTCGTTCCTGTGCCGGAGACACCGCGTCCCTGTGGCTCCAAGGACTACAGGCCGGGGGAACTGATGTCCCACATCATGAAGACCCTGGAGAGACTTGTCCTCGAGCAAACCCAGGCCCATAGTCAGGCCACAATTGGATCCCCTCCAGTTCGCCTACCATTCCCGGCTAGGAGTTGAGGACGCCATCATCTACCTGCCCAATCTAGTCCACGATCACCTGGACAAGCCGGCTAGCACTATGGGGGTCATGTTTTTTGACTTCTCCAGTGCTTTCAACACCATCAGGCCAGCTCTACTGGGCGAGAAGTACCACAGAGCTGCAGGTGGATGCCCCCATTCTGGACAATGTCTCCCAGCCTCTCCATGACGTGCTGGTCAAACACAGGAGCACGTTTACTGCAAGACTGAGACCACCAAGATGCACCACAGAGCAGATTCATGTAAAGTCAAATAACTCTCATCTGTCATTTTGTCAGGGTCTAATCCTCCTTATGAACACATTAGACTGTGTGTAGAATTGACCGGTAAAGACACTTCTCCTTCTTACTTCTGCTGTATTGGTGACTGGCTGTTTCTCTTTTGTCGTCCTTCCACTGAAATCTCTTTCTTCAATTGACCAATATCTATCAATATGCTATCAATATTGATCATATTCTATCCTAAGACAATCCCTGTTTGAAGTCATCAGAGTAAAGCTGTAATGAGGGAGGTCATTTTTGTGTTGTCCATTGAGACACAAACCAAACTGTAAGAACTAACTGTCAACTTGTTTGAGGAACTAACATTTTTTCAACATTATTAACCACTGCTGGCGATTCATTGCAATGGGACAACAACAACTGATAAAGACAACAATTAGCATAGGTGTGCAGATTACTTTAGCCAATAGGGATGCATGAGTAAATCTTCACAATGTGATTGGTGCCTTAGAGGCCGACGGGACATCGTGGACAGATTTAAAAAGACACAACTGTTGCATCTGGAGGACAGTCACTGAGACGGTGAAGCGATGGCTCGTCTCACAACTCTTCTCTTTGCCATGTGGCTTGGTGAGTAGGCAGCAATTCTCTCTGTGTTCTAGTTTCAACCTGTTTCAGTAAAGCAATGCATCACATTTCTGTCTTTTATCAAGTTGTGAAAGTGAAGGATTTTGTGACATGACTGGGTCTGACCAAGAAATACTGCTGCTGCTTCTTTTTCTTTTTGTCAGATACTTTGATACTGTGTTGTTCTCTGTCTCATTCAGGTGTGACAGTGAGCACAGTGGTTGATCTGGAGAAGAGAATCTTCGGAGGTAAAGAGTGTGGACCAAAGGAGCGTCTGTACCATGTCAAGGTGTCAATCACTGGCACCGACCAAAAACGGTACCTTTGTGGCGGCACTCTGATCAGTGACCAGTGGATTCTGACTGCAGCTCACTGCTTTAAGCCAGGAGGGTGAGAAAGTGATTCAACTTTTACTTTAATGCTCTGATGCACTGGTCATTAATGGTTTGATGTGAAACTATGATTAATAACCAACAGTATTAAAATATGATATGTTGACTGTGATGTTTAAACTTTTACCTGTAGGAGGTTCACTGCATATATAGGCGTGCATCCTGCTTTTCCTAATAAAGTGGCGATCAAAGACCCAGCTGAGATCTTCAACGACGGCAAGCAACACGACCTCATGTTGCTGAAGCTGCCTAAAGCAGTAGGTAACAAACCTGTACAACTTCCCGACTGTCAACATCCTCCTAAGATGTGAGTTCTCATCCTTCCAGTAAACATTTGAAAATAAAAAAAGTTTCAAACTATATGTTAATTAAAATGTTTGTTTCTAACAGAGGTGCCGTGGTTCAGGTGGCAGGTCATGGTCGCACAAAGCTTGGCCCAAATAATGAAAAACGTGAGTTTCATGTTATTGGATTATTTTAATATTATTTGTTCTTGTTTTTTTAAGAGACAAATATTTAAATCAGTCAGGTTTTTTCTCTGTCATCATATAGTGTTGCTTATTTATACAAAAAAAACTCTCTTAGGTTCAAATGTAGTTTATTAAAGTATCAAAAAATATAATAATCTTCCAGTGGTGAGTTCACTGAAAAAATGTCTTCTCCTCAGTGCGTAGTTCTTCAGACACTCTGCAATGTGCTGATATGAACATCGTCGACTGTCAAGTTCAAAGACATGAGCACTGGATCTGTTACAGAGCACCTTCGATGGATACAGGTCGCGTGAGTACATGGCTTCTGACTTTGTTTAATTTCTTCAGCTATAGCAAGTTTCAATTGTCTGTTAAAAATAGAAATGTTAATGATTACAGCAAAAAACTGCAAAAAACACACGTATGTCTCTCACAGGGTGACTCTGGTGGAGGAGTGGTGTACAAGGACAGGATTTACGGTGTACATGTAAAGGGTCATAGTGAATATGCCTTTTATTCATCAGCTAAAGCAATGGACCTCTGTTATAAGCCATACTTTGACTGGATCAAGAATACTATCAAGCAACCATGAGCAAAGGCAGCTTCTGGTTAATGGTGAAATTCATATTCAAAAGAAATTTCACATCTTAATTCACAGTTGATGACATTGTTTATTAAATCTTTAATTATCATTTGTTAATTTGTGAAATATTTGTTATGCAATTGTATAGGAAATAAAATTTGTAAAAAATTTGTAAAAATAAACAATTGTGCATTTTCCCAAATGTAAATTCTAAAGATGGCTTCTGTTATCATACAGTCATTGTATCGGAAACAAAACTATAACGGTAGACATAATAATAGCCTGTTCTTCTTTTACCAATATTAAAAAGAAAATTATAAATTGTACTTTCTTTTCCAAATGTTCGTCAACTGAAATAAAATGAGTATCAATGCATTTGTGGCTTGTTGTTTTGAAAGGTTTTAGTGTCAAAGTCAAACTACACACATGAACACATTCCTGAACAGTGTAAAACTTCTTGTTGAAAATGAATGAAAGTTTTGGTTTTGTGTCTCGAGGGACACGTCCTTCTCTGAGATGTCGGCCTCCAACTCAATACACGTCTTTGTGTTGTGAAGCTCACAGCTCTGAAGAACGACTTTCAAAAGCAGCCGTCTCGTGTCCTTGCGTCACTCAACAGATATCAGAGGCAGAAAATGGCCAAACTTTCTCCTGGGTTACATGACTGGTTGTTGTTTTGTTGTTGTTTGTGTGAACTGAACCTGAAAGTTCGTTTTTTTAAAGGTTAATTCTGCTCTCTTGTCCTAATAATGTGGACGTTTTCATCAGATTAGCTCTGCGACTATTACTTTTATGATTATTAATCTATCAAAAAACACCTAAAGATAGATGGATTGTCAGAATAGTTGCAGATTCATTTTCCACTTTATTATTTATGTGTATTCGTCACAGTCCCTTTTGGGAAACTCCTGCACTCCTGAGCTTATTTACTGCTGGTGTGCAGCTCGGCCATTATACCAAGCTGGGGGAAAGGCTGGTTGCTGCTGCCGGTCCACGGTTCGATGCTCACACATGTTTTTATTGGGGGACTTTCTCCAAACCGAGTCCTTGTTGCTGCTCCCTTAAAGAGCAGAGCCCTGTTCCTCCACTCTAAATGTAAATGGTAAACGGTCTGCATTTATACAGCACTTTTAACGGCCACTCAAAGAGCTTTCAAACCACATGACATCTGGGACACACATGGCCTGGAGGGGCCTGCGATCAAACCACCAACCTTTCAACCGGTGTTCGGCCCGCTCCACCTCCTGTGCCGCCGCTGCCGCTCCGTGTAGTGCACAGTCATTTCCTAAAATTGGTCAGTTCCTTGGTCGCCAAGCGACGGTGGCGATGAAGGCAGTGAGGATATTAATATTTTGATGATGATGACAAGGTAATAATACTGAAGCTACAGCGGGAGTAACGACACTTATAATGATGATGATAATGATGATGGCGGCTGCCGCGATGAGGCTGATGCAGATGATGATGATGAGCCGTCGGGTGATAATGGCGACGGATCGGCTTCAGATGAACAAGGTGATGACATCATCGGTGGTAACAAGGTTTTGATAATAACAAGCTCGGGAGGAGAGTTATTCCGAGGAGTCAAATGTTTGTGCAGCACAAGCAGATTTCTGTTTCTCGTGTGTCACCGCTTTGGTATTTTGGGAACTGGAAATGAGCTGCAGCCAAGTGAGGAGAGGCACAGCGTTTTCTCCTGGGCTATTTCTGAGGCTTTGATTGATCATGGTTGACAAGATGAAGGGAATCATTGTCATTTTCACACATTGGCCGATTCAGGGGTTTTTAGGATTCTTTACTCCCTAACATCGGCATCGGCCCCCCCCAAAACAAATCCCCCTCGGTCGGGTTTTCATATAGACTTTGCCTCAATGACATTTTGACGACTATATTCCAACAAATCCACGATCTCAGGCTGAAGCACTCGCACTCAGCAGAGTTATTGTGCAGGTTTATAAGTGACACGTCTCTGCAGTAACAGTGGCTGGTTTTTCCCACGCCATTAATCTGAATTTGTCTATAAAACAATGCATTACTTGTGATTGTGTGTCAGTATTTACTTTTGTAAATATCCCCTGAAAGCTCCACTACACTATGTTAGATTATTAACTGGGTCATTTGGCCCCAGATCTTGTATAAACTGTCGTTATTGCCCATCCATACTTTTACCACATGATAAAGAGATAAATTGAGGGTGTGTAAATAATGTAATGCAGGAATGATTATCACTAATGGTGAAAATGAAGAGCAAAAATACAAGCGCTAATGAAAGAATACTAACGATTGGCAGGATAGAAACCAATGGAGGCCATTCGGGGTCTGAATCTCTTCTGTCCAATAAGCGCTGGCTCGTCTCAGCGACCGGGCGACGGCAGCAAAAGACTGTTCCCCCCCGAGGAGACAGTAATACACCAGGCTGAAAAGCAACCATGGCAACCACTCCTCTCAGTGTAATACCACTGATAGAGAAAAAAGGATCCAAATCAGCCACAAAGCTTTGAATCACACTTGCATTAAGCTAATTTGCCACTGAATTATCGTCCCAATTTATCTTACAACACGCCGTCCCCGATTCCTCTCCCTCTCGTGCGGGGGATTCATTTGGGTTTTTTGAAGTGGGGCTGTATTTGTTTTTTTGCGGACATGCATCCACGAGAACACAGATGCTGTGGCGTTCCCCTCGCCCCCCCCCCTCCCCACAGATGTGCTCATCTCCCCAGGCAAAAGGGAAATGACATGCCTCTGCACGGAATTTGGACACATTCCCCACTAATGATATAGAAATGCACGCCTAAGCAGTTCTTCTGGGACAGAGCCTGTCTCATTTGGCGAGACTTTTTTTGTTTGTATGTTCCACGGCTCCGTGACTCACTTCTACCTCTCGTCACTTTCAAAGTTTTGTGGTAATTACGCTGCGATCGGAGGAGAGACGCCCCGTGTGATCGATACCGGATTGGATTGGAGTGATGCGGAGTGATGGATACAGTGGGACTGAATGTGAATTGAAACATCATCTGTCTAACGCACCTCATCTGCCGTCGATTGAGGTTTGTAATTATGTTTTGGGGGGGGGGGCACTGCAGAGAGCCTCTGACCACAACCTCAATGTGGGACAAACTGCCGGCAGAATAAAAAATGATAAAGAAAAAAGGGAATTGAGGTCACCCTGAGTCTCGGCTCTTTTATTCAACAAGAGTCAGAAAGCAGAGTTTGTATCGTATCGTTTTTGTGAACAGCTAAATTAAATCTAAGTAGATGAGCCGGACACTCAAGGGACTTTGTTCCAACGTGAAAGAAGGAAGGAGGAGAATTTAATACGGCTGAAACCGGCATTGTTGATTGAATGAGAGGGCGGTTTGAAAGGAGCTGGGCCAGACCGAACCACTGGAGTGAGCTCTGGGGATGAGTTGAAGGATTAAGGGAAAGAGTGAGAACAGGGGGCAGGGAGGGGGGGAGCAGGGGACCGGAAAGAAGTTTTTGCGAAAAAGAGAGAGAAAACGAGGGAATCCGGGGGGTGGGGAGCGAGAAATGAAGATGAAGCGAGGCAGAGAGAGGAAAAAGGGGAAGCTGTCTAGAACGTGTCGAGACGGAGGGGATGAATGTTTGAGGCTAGAGCTTTTTGAAAAACTCCAATAAGGCCGGCTGGCTCTCGACCGCCTCGGGAAATGGGAAAAGGAGGCTTTGAGTGGCGAGTCCAGGGGCCAGTGGAGCGAGGCGGGGCCCGGTGAGGCCGAGCGGCGGGGCGGCCTTCTTTTGTGAGCGAGAACTCATTTTCAATAGTTAAGGCAGGGTGAGCTGCACTTAGCTCGGCCAAAGGAAGAAAAAAAAAAATGTAACCGCAGCTTTCATCCGCAGTCTTCAACTCCAACCCGGTGAGTATTTGCAATGAAATACTCGGTATTCACAACGCAGAATTATTCATCAATTTCCCACGACATCAACATAGGATCCTTTCTAGAGCGTCCTATTTTCTTTTTCATCGCCTCTCGTTGTCATATATATAGCACGAAGCCTCGCCCTATAGCAGGATGGGGTGAAGCCGTAGAGGAAATGTGCAAGCTGGGGCCCCGATGTGATGAAGGAGACGCTCCGCTCACAGCAAACACCAGCCCTGTCTGGCCGCGCTGCAGTAATGAAGGAAGAATCCTGCTGTGGCCTCCCTGCCTCTTCCTATACACCTTAAATATTAACATCTCTTCTCAAAGTCGGGGAAGCAACAAAAAAAGAAGCTTCTGTTGTTCGACCTCAAAGATGGTGAAGGAGCCTCCGAGCCACTGGTTCTGAACCTTTTGAAGATGTAGTTCAGCGTATCTCTTTTTGGGGGATTGATGGGGATGGAATAAGCTGTATTTCTTTTTCAAAGCTGCTTTCATACATGCGCTCAAGACACTTTCATGAAATTTTCCTTAGGGGCTGTATTTGAGAACTCTGCTTTGGGACGTTCTCCGGAGCTTCTCCCGCCTGCGCCACGGTGTCCGAGTGAGCCCATGTGAGAATGCAGCAGAAACACAGCAGCAATACTGAAAGAATGTCAATTTCTCAGCAGGAAAAATAGACGTCACACACGAAGAAGACGCCACAGGAGACGCCAACTTGGAAACGAGATTCAAGCTTTTGGCGATAAGGGCCGACGTAGATGACAGTGTGCTGCAAACATCATGTCCTGCCTCCTGCCTCCTGCCCCCTGCCCCCTGCCCCCTGCCTCCTGCCCCCTGCCCCCTGCCCCCTGCCTCCTGCCCCCTGCCTCCTGCCCCCTGCCCCCTGCCCCTTGCCCCCTGCCCCCTGCCTCCTGCCTCCTGCCTCCTATCCCCTGCCCCCTGCCCCCTGCCCCCTGCCTCCTGCCCCCTGCCCCCTGCCCCCTGCCTCCTGCCCCCTGCCCCCTGCCCCCTGCCCCCTGCCTCCTGCCTCCTGCCCCCTGCCTCCTGCCCCCTGCCCCCTGCCCCCTGCACCCTGCCCCCTGCCTCCTGCCTCCTGCCTCCCGCCCCCCGCCCCCCGCCCCCTGCCCCGCCTCCTGCCTCCTGCCTCCTGCCCCCTGCCCCCTGCTCCCTGCCTCCTGCCTCCTGCCCCCTGCCTCCTGCTTCCTGCCTCCTACCTCCTGCCTCCTGCCCCCTGCCCCCTGCCTCCTGCCCCCTGCCTCCTGCCTCCTGCCCCCTGCCCCCTGCGTCCTGCCCCCTGCCTCCTGCTTCCTGCCTCCTGCCTCCTGCCTCCTGCATGCTCCAAGCAGACGCCGCCGCTTGCCTGAATGTGGCGGACATTTTCCTGTTGTCGTGACCGCGTCTGACCCGCGTGAGATAAAAACTTCAAAAAGTTAGCGTAGCTTAGCATGACTTATCAAGATAGAGCACTTTACAGTACAACTCTCATTCACACACACATTCATACAGGGCCTGGATCTAAGCGAAGCTCTCTTTCTCAATCACACACCATCCAAACACTCTTGGCACAGCTGTCAGCGGCAATTTGGGTTTCAGCCTCTTGTCCAAGGGCGCTCTGGAATGACTGGAGGTGCCAGGGATCGAACCACCGACCTCCCTGGTGAATGGATGAACCTCTTAATTAATCATTTAATTTGCAACCCGGAACCGAAGTTGGCGGCGACATATTAACGGAACAGAACACGAGGCTCTTTCTCAACTTGAGATAGATTTGAGAGTTCACACGTCAGCAAAGGTCAAATAAAATAACAACCAGACCAGAAAGTGAAGAAAAAAACAATTCTGCATCCTCCTATTTCTTCTTGCTGCCAGACAGACAAACAAACAGCGAGGTAATAACCCCCTCGGCGGAGGTAATTTCATGCGATCGCTGTGTTTGCATTCTTTCACTCACAGTGACAGAGGGTTGTCATTATGTGGAGCAGAAGCTTTGCACTGGAAATGACTTGGGTATTATGTGTTTTAATGAAAAGGATGAGTCTTCCTTCAGCTTCCTTGAAGTTGTCTTCACTCTGAGGAATCTCTCCTCCAGACCCTCAACACAAAACTTTTCGTTTTTCACCTATGGACAGGAAGTTGTTAGATAGATGTTTGATATCACACAGTTATCCAGTGAGCTTTAATTAACATCTGGAAAAAGAAGTAAAATGTTGTGATGCTTAAAGTTTTTAATGCTTTCTAGTTCTATTTATCGTCTCCTTGACTTCACAGAGTTATCCCTCAGGGGGGAAAACACTTTATTTTTTGGGGCATGAACGAACATTTTCCAGGCCAAATGCATCTCCTGAGGGTACAATCAATGTTGGAATATATTTAGCGAACCAGTAAATGGGAGCCTATCCTAATTTTGTGATACAGTGAAGTGTGGAGAAGTTCAAAAAACAACAGAGGAGTTATCTCTCCACCAGAGCCGTTAAAGTATTTCTTCCAGCGTCTTGCCTTTTGTGGCAAGAGGCCTGTTTGTGTGACTGTGGGCATCCAGAGGGGGCGCCACTCACTGCATCTGGTCGGATTTAGGGGCGTGTGACCACTGAGAAACTGGACTCGGCCCGCCGGTACCCATTAATCCTGAATGCTGCCATTATTAAGCTAGTTCATCTCGTTGGAGGCCAGGACACGACTCAATTGAGACTCCAGATTGTCATTCAGCTTTATTGACCGGTCTCTCTCTCTCTCTCTCTCTCTCTCTCTCTCTCTCTCTCTCTCTCTCTCTCTCTCTCTCTCCTCATTTAGAGGCTTTCGAACTGACGGCCGCCATCGACATCTTAACAGCTTCACCCTCCACTGACACTGCATACGCTTACACATACTGACGGCATTGTGCTGAGTCATGGTGGTGATCGTGGCACCAGGAATTAGTTTTGAAATCACATCAAAGGACCGGCAGCTGAGTTCCTTTGATAATTTGATCATCTCCTCGTGTTTCACTTTCCCTACAAATCAAGGAAAAGGACTAAAAACACAGAACACACACACCTCCCTATCTTTGTTGTCGTTGCATTTTTCCGTGGGCGGCTTATCATTCTTCTTCTTTGCGTCCTCTTTAAAACATAGCACATCAGTGGAAGAGGAGCCCCCGTCTCCAATCCGGCTGTTTAGCCGACCGGAGCCGTCTTGGCCACCGTTACATCCATGCTCGTCGCTCTGGGTGTGTTATCATTAATGGAAGGCAGATAGCGGGGAGCAAACGAAACACGTGGCCGCTCGGCCGTCGATTTGGCATCTGTCTCTCCCGCTCCATGTCAGAAACTCTTTCATATGTGTGTGTGTGTGTGTGTGTGTGTGTCACAGGGTTCAGTGTGTGTTCAGATTGCTGAAGCCCGTGTGATAAGCAGCGGGCAGGATTTCTTCGCAAGTTTGTTTATCCTGTTTGCACCGCGGGAAGGAAATCGCTTGCAGTTTTAGTTAATGATCTGTTTGTTCAGGCTCAGCTGGCCTCGTGCAGGTTAGAGGGCTGGAGGCGGCGGATGCTGTCGTCAGGTTTAAAGGATTAGAAGCTGTTTTGATCCAGAGAGACATATAGTTATTTCAGAACTCCTTTAGTTAAAGCGTGTGGGTTTTGATGACGTTTTTCATACTGTGAGAGCAGATGGTGCCTGTACATACAGATTATTAACCCTGTGGAGTTTTCTTCTCACAATTGTCTATCACAATGTCTTGTGTGCCTTTAGGATTGTGGTCCACGAGGTTATGTTGTGTGTTTGTTCGTTTTTTTCACAGGATTTTTGCCTAAATTTCTCGATGGATTAACACGGAACTTGATGGAAGGATGGGTCAGGCCAAACATGTGGGATCGGATTTAAAAAATACACACTCCTTCTTACTCCACTTAAGTTAAAAATACACAACTAACTATACAAAATAGAAAAATTTACAATGTTAACTGAGTTGAGTGTAGCTGAGAAATCTAATTAGCTTTCTAGCACTCAGGCTTGTTTGAATGGAAGGTGACTGTTGGGCCTTGACTGAGGTATTGTGCAATTCTAGTGCAACACATTTGAAAAGCAGATTTTCTCCATGATTATCCCTTATAAATGAAACCTGCACTGTGTACGTCCGTGTTTCTACCGAGCTACAAGCTTTCATTTCGATGGTGCAGCGCTGTGCCATCAAACTGGTGGAGCCTTTGGTGAATGGGTTTTTTAATTACAGCCCATTTCCACCACAGGGGCTCTCAGTAAGAAACATCCCCTGTGTTTACAAACAGGAGCTACGTTCTAAATCAAGTGTCTCAATCTTAGTTAGTGGAACCAAACAGTCCCTGTCCTGGGTGGCGGTACTTTCCAGTAGCTTCTTTCAGGATCCATCAGGGCTGAGCTTCTTTAATTGGCCGAACACAAACCTTGCAGCCGCTTGTTTTCAGCTTCATACACACGAGGATGAAAGACACGTTCAGCTCCTCGGTTTAGTTCTGTCACGATGCCCCTTTGATTTGTTGATCATTATCCAAACGCTACATATGTCTGAGTGGCGAAGATGTTGTTATTTACTTCTGTTTTTCGTATCTTGCAGAACCCCGGGTTCGCTCTGCCAATAGGATTTCAGATGTCTGTGTCTCTGTTTGATGTTGCAGAGTGTTGGCTTTTAAATCTCTATTTGCCTTAATTCTCTCACACGCTCATTTCCAAAAAACAGAGCGTTTTGGAAGTTTTTTGGAGAATAAACTTAAACCCACTCAGTGTGGCGTCGCCAATTGCCATTTGCAAATGGGTCTGGAACTTTTCGGCTTTCAAAGGGTCGGCATCAACAGTCGCGAACAGACGAAGCTTGCAATGAAGTGACAAAATAACCCTTTCAGTTTGTTTCATAGCCCACTGCCTTGACTGCAGAATCAACAGGAAGTGGCGGATGGTTGTGATTAGTCCGACCACCTCCATGATGTTGTTTTGAATGGGAGCTCGCTGATTGCTCTGGTTTCCAGGCTCACTGCTTTCTGCGTGATTTAGACATGATTCTTCAACCTGCACCGGCATGCAGTAAACGCTGATGCCTACAACACACACAAACACACACACACACAGAAACACACACACACAAACACACAGACACTGCACGCAACGTAAACCATATCTCTCCAACCATTCACTGCCGCTGCACCTCCCATTTGCAGCGAGAGATCTCCCAGATAACCCACTATCTCAAGAATTAGAATAGTCACTCAGGCAGCTCCTCCTCAGCACATTCTTCGACAGCTGCAGATGTGTGACAGGCTCAACCGCCGGGACTCAATTTGAATCTCCACTTGACAAGCTGAGTGGGAGACCTTCCCTCTGAACAAGCTTCCCCCGCAGAGGAGACGAGGAGTTTTCCACCAACGTCCAGGTCGAGGCCGAGCACAGCATCAGATGTGGAGATGCTCTGATATGTGCAGAGCTCGACCTCCTGTGTTTGTTTAACAATGTAGTCAAATGACATTTTCAGGCCGAGCATGGTTTCTGATGGGTTTCGTAGCGGCACAGCTTTACTTCCTCATTAAGTCTAAATGTCAGGCGCTGGCACAGATGGAAGAGCCCGAGTCCTTTAAACTAGCGTGTGACGGTAAACACAGCTTCCGCCATCGAGCATGAAACAGTAGGTGCCACGATTTGAGAGCAGATGTCCGTTTCACTGCCAGTACAGGGCTGTTTAAATCACAAATCATAAACCCTGAAATCTCTCCATTTAGTTCGAGATACTGGAAGATGCAGCCCCACTCACTCAGTGTGTTTACTGCAGCCCCACAGTGCAACGGCCGCCATGTGACTCAGCAGCTTTGATGAGAAATAAAGGTGTGAATCGCGGAAGTGCTGCTGGTAAGCGTGCGCTGAAAGTGAGCAAATACCGGGAGCTCGCAGTAAGTCGGTGGAATTAATGAGCCCTTACGGATGAGTGGTGATGTGTCTGACAGGCTCCACAACAAGTGCACACGGCTTTTCACTAAATTAATACAGTGGGGTGACAGACTTTTGAATCATTTTTATCCTCCCGTAAACAAATTGTCATTATAATTTACCCAGGCTTGTTTTTTTAGGGTTACAAGAACTCAATGAGCAAATGAGACGAAAGAGAAAAGACACAAATCCTCCAGTTTGAAAAGTTAGAACCGTTGAGTTCAGTAAATCATTTGGCATGTGGCTGAGGGGTAGGACAGAGGATGTTGCAACTACTTAAGCCCCATGAGCAAAATTGGGATTTGTGAATATGGGCTCTACAAATAAATGTGATTGATCAGAATCGACTTCAACTCATTTTGTCCTTGATAAAACAACTACTGGACTTTATTCAGTCCAGTTGAAGGCCACTTGCATCTTCACACAGAGACTAAGTAAAAGGAAGCACGAAAAGACATCTCTACAAACGTGAAGCCAAATTATCTTGATCGCCCCCTGGTGGTTTCTGTGATTTTAGGTAGTTATCACACCTATGTGTGTTCGTGTTTGGTTTCAATTAATAGTTTGATGCCATAAAATCAAGGTGATATGTCATGATGATGATGATGGAGACAGTGGACGAAGATGAAGGCATGTTCAGAGGCACAGTGGAAACTGCAGTGAGAGCCTCTGAGTTAAGGCTCAGCCACTTCCACTGCGAAGGAGACTGCAGCGACACCTGGTGGCAGCACAACGAGCACCAGCTGTAATCTGTAATCACAGTATTTAATTTAATTTTCATCAACAGTACGATGACACTTTCTCTGCAAACTCTCTTTAACCACCGGGCTAATTTAAATATCCCTGGTGAGGCGGCGAGTGTGACATAAAATAGCAAAGGGATTCCAGCATCCACGTCGTAAAAATGAATGATTCCACAGAGTGCAATCCATGCACACGGCCCACAGCAACATGCACTTAATGACCAACATGTATGGATGCTGCTGTGGCCTGCTGCAGTTAACCAGCTCCTGTAAACCACCTCCTGCACGCCAACACTGTGCACATGTGATGTAACACCGCCATCTAGTGTGCACAAAGGAGTATTGAGTTACAGTAAAGGTAAATGTCAGTGAACATTAACCTTCCTAAAGGTCGCTTCCACATCCGAAAGCAGTTTGTTGAACATGAAGTGCACAATGTTGATATTTTATGTGACAGCGGTTTTACAAGTGTAATTAGAATAAATGGGGACTGTGACCTAATAAAAATTTGCTGCGCTACGCCAGGAGCCCTGTCGGGAAAAGCCAGAGTGGACCAGCGGGCCCAGGACTGGACAGTGGATATGGAACATGACATAGATCATAGATTTTTATTGCACCCGAAGTCCAGGATTTTGTTTTATTGCTCCCTGACGATATATTGTGAGCTTCAGTGTCAGGAAGATGGAGCGGTTTGGCTCACAAGTGCATTTAAGGTCAATGTAGATTCCATATCAATCATGTCACCTTTACATACCGTGCAATAACTTTTATATTTATTATACCACTTAAATACACTTTGCAATATTCATATTGTTTATCACATTCATCTATATCCGTCACTTAACTCTACTGAATGCTCTTTGCACCCTTCTTACCTCGACATGGTTTTGTTTTATAACTTTATTTTGTACTTCTTTTCATTTGTATATTTTACTTTTTAACAGGCATCATTGGATTTGAGGATGACACATTTCGTTATGACAATAAAGTTTGTTGGACAATGTGTCGCACATTGATGCACTGTGAGAATGTGTGTGTGTAAAAGGGCAAATGGCAAAACTGTCATCCAGAGCACTATACAGACCTTTCACATGTATCAACACAGTTAATATAAAATACTGCTTTTTTCCAACTTAAAAACACGTTCACAAAGTTACACCACATATTCAATTTAAAGCAAATGGGCAATGGATACAGATCCATGCTTCCACAAGTCAAAATGTGGTTTTCAATTTCCCTCCTCAGGGTTAAGATTTGGCTTCTTAATATTTCATGTCAGAGAGGGACGGACAAGAAGGGACTGAGAAGAAAGAATAGGAGTCAATGTGGAAGAACAGAGGGACAACGTGTGACTCCAATTATGATCTACTTACTGTGCCATTCTCACATGACCTGCATAGGAAACTCACTTCATGTGACTCTGATGACTCTTGAATGACTGCTGCTGCCGGGGGATCACTCTCATGTGATGTCGACAACCCCCCCCCCGGTACGCTGACAAGGCCGGGAGTGCTCTACCTTTAACCTGAGCATTAACTTAAAGTGAAAAAGGTATATATTACCTTATCTTGATATATCCTTAACCTCCTTTTTGGAAACTACATTTCAAGCACTTTAAATTCCCAAAACTAACAATGTGGTTGTGGTAGTGCAACATGTTGCTCCCAGTGAGTGTAATTCAAAGAGTTGGCAGGAACTTAATCAAACTAGATTTGAAGAGCAGGGTAATTAGATCTTGATTATGAGATCAACATCTTCTATATCAGATTCGGACTTTATAAGATCATTTTTCTTTGAGTTTATTTAATTGAAGATGCGAGAATCACATGCTGCATTTCCTGTGAAATGGGGCATGAAATTCTTTACACGCATAAAACAAAGCTCAGCGTCTCCAGTGTCACGGGGTGCACAGAGTCAATAAATTGCAATGAGATAATGTATATTAATTTGTGTATCGATACCAGAATAATGTGTAAAGCTTGGGGGTAAAAGGTCACTTTTGAGATGCTAAGCCAACAAAATGAAAATAGAAACAAACAAATCAAACATCTTTATCGCATTGATATTAAATTCATGTAAAAACTAAATTGCCATAAAGCAGCCATTCAGTTTGAAATCTACTAACAAGTCACACTCACTCCTATTACATCTAAATACAAACACACATACATGCTTTTTTATATTTTGACACTTTTGTTTATTTATTTATATCCGTGGAAGGGGTCCCAATCCCGTGATATATATCAAGGGCTCATTCTAAGGTAACAAATACACAATCACTCTTGTTTGACATGATAATACAGTACACTGATGAAAACAGATTTATGAATAGTACATTCCATTTCTGCCACTGGATCCCCCTACATCCTCACACTGGACCCTGATAACCAACGAATATAACATATGGTATTAACATGTTATCATAACACAATTCTGCTAAAAATCATTTTACAGTAACATTGAATTATACACTGCTGATTGTACAACATTACAGGTAAATCTTCACCCAGTTGTCAACACAGGGTATAATCAGCTGCAGGAGTCCGGCACATTGTGCACAAGGGAGTGTATTTGTGATCATTTACGATGATTACTTGTTAAGAAATGTATTTTTTCAACCAACGCCATAATTTCCCAGCCTTAATTACCATTCCTGGCAGCAGCAGTTGACCCTGTAACGAGACCAGTGCTTGTTATCCGAATAGCAAAGCATTGATACAGCATGACAAACTGCTACATTGCTCATTAAACCAACAATAAACATTTAAGAGACCATAACTGAGCAAGCTGCCTTACCTTGAAGCAGGTGTCTTTTCTTGTCCTTCCTCTGTATAGAAGTCATTCTGGGTCAACAAGCACAGTTTGTCTTTGTGTTAGTTTAGGTCAAATATCTGGTCTAGTCTGGTTGGTTGGTTGGTTGGCTGGCTGGCTGACTGGTTTGCTGGTTGAATTGATTGTTGGTTGTTGGGTTGGTTTAGTTGGTTGGGTAGATTGTTGGTTGGTTGATTGGTTGGCTGGCTGACTGGTTTATTGGTTGAATGGATTGTTGGTTGGTTGGTTGGTTTAGTTGGTTGGGTAGATTGTTGGTTGGTTGGTTGGTTGGTTGGTTGGTTGGGTGGATGGATGGGTGGATGGATGAATGGTTGATCAGCAGGATCACACAAAAACCCATGAACAGTTTTCCATGAAACTTGGTGGAATGATGGGATGTGGAAAGATCCCATTAAATCTTTTGCACAAGAATCAGCTCCAGGAGTGTTTGATGAGTTTATTTAACATTGGTGATGCGCTCCACTTAGGGCCAGTCTAGTTTTCTTTGTGTTACTTTGAACCTGCAAATGTCTGACGTAGTCGTATGTTAAAACTTTCTGTGGATACATTTCACAAATTCACCCTTTCCTGCCTGCCAGTTTCAGAGACTGGACAGTTTCCCACATGCCCTGAATGTCCCTCTCTCCCTCTCGTACCCCGACTGAAGTCAACATCATTAACAGCAGCCTTGACATTTTACTCGGCACACAATTAGACGAGTCATAATAAAGCTTCTGCCATAGATTACCAATATCGTCTGGGCCTGCTCACACCATCAGTACCAGAGGTTGAAGGGCTCTTATTGCTCCTGACTTCATTCCAGAATTCATTAAAACTTTTCATTTGCAATTTCCGTGTGGGCAAACCAGCCCCCATCTTTTTCTAATTTCTCAAAAGACGTACTCCAGCAAAAACAGGGCAGTAGTTTTTTAGGCCCTCAGTCGCCTGATATCTTTATTCCACTGATTTACTTTTACATCTTTAAAAGAGCTCACACACCACAAGGCTGTTCAAGACTAGCTCAGTTTGCCTGGCGTGATTATTTTAACTTGTTTTTACCTGTCCAGCTTTTCACTGCTGCTGTTTGCAGTGATAGCAGCAGAGTTATGGGCTGTCGAGACCAATGTTTATGTTAATTAGGGCATCAAGCTAGTCCATGATACATTGTCTCCTATACTTTACCGAAATGACAAATTGTTGCGTGCTCACAGAAAATAATTTTATTTCGAAGAGACTTCAGTAGAAAATTAACTAAATGAATTTCCATGCATAATGAGAGATGACAGTAATGTGATATAAATAATAGTCTATTTTTGAGTTATTATTATTGGATTACCTTGAACACCCACAGTCAGCTGCTTAGCAGTGTGGAGGGGGGGGGGGGTGAAAGAGTTGTGAGTGAATGAGAGATAGAAATCCAGAATGAACTTTCACTAAGCCTTGCTTGCTTGCTAATGCCCTTCCACAATCAGTGTAATAGAACTAGAATGGCTTTACCCCTCTACATTCCTTCAAGCTGCGCCAAATTCCACACAGTCATAGATATCAGAAAAATGGAGGAATTTTTTTTTGAAGAAACTGTAAAATACTCCTGGATCCATAATTCCCGCCCAGATCCAGGCCAGAGGTAATAACCAGTTGGATCTTATTTAAGATTCCAGTCTATCACTGCTCATCCAGTTCATAAACCTTGAACCATGAACTTGTTTTGATTTAATACCAGTCTGCTTTGAACGCATGGGATGTACTCTCCCCCCAATATGCTCCTCATCGACAAAGTTTTCTAAGTACGACAAAGATGCATTGCTTCCCAAGTGTAATATAAATTAATGTAGTTATTATACTCTAATTATACTTTACTTTACTATTCTGTTCCAATTTGGTTGATTTGTAGCATGATATGTATTCTGTGGCATGGAAAATTAAACTTCCAGCAGTATGCATTTGTGCAAGAATTCTCATCTCAAAGACTTTTTCTTCGAATTAAATAGTCGCCCAGTCTTATTATCATATCAGGAAACTTTACCTGCAACTATGGGTACATTCTCAATTAGTCCCCTTAGGGAAATTAGTTTGCAGCAATAATCACTGGACATTTTCCACACACCAACATAAGAAAACTATCAACAGACATAACCAACAATTGTACATTCATTGCATTCTTAAGCAGCTCTAGCAGCAGACATTTGGACATTTGGTCCTGACCAGCTGGACATCATACATTTTTTGTGCATGTTTAAAAGCGTCGCAGTTTATGCAAGAAAGAAAAAAAAAATTATATCAGCTTTATCTCAATACAGGGGAGCAATAATGTCGTCCAGATGGGCCGTGTCTCCCTCTGTGCTCTATCAAATCTCCTCTGCTTCTGTGTCCTCCCACTGCAGCTTTTCACTACACATGTTCGTCTTTAGAAAGTCTACCCGAGTGTCTCAATGTGAAAAGGTCGGCCGAGACTGAAAAGGTCAGGAGTGATGGAGCTGCCTCCACCCTGCTGAGAACAGCACTGATGACGATATCACGGCTGACGGATTAAACCCTCTGGCGTGTGGTGGGGAAGGGTGGGAGTGTGGTGGGAGGTTTTTAATGAGGCCAATTATAAAGATAATTTCCACGTGTACGAGATTAGCCTGGTTGATGAAACACAAAACTAAAAGCTCCCCTGAGTCATAATACTGCACAACCAAGAAAATGCCTCAGTCATGACTCATTCCCGTTTATGGAGACTGCACTATGTCCTTTGCAACACATGGTGGCGCTGCTGCATCGCTTTTAGGGCCCTCACAGCAAGACGGAAAGTATTTGTAATCTGAATGTAGGTGGGGGTTGTTATTGTGATTCAACTCCTCGCCACAGGAGTGAGACTCCTCCGAGGCGAGCTGGATCTTTTTCAAAGAGGGACGGCGAGGCAACAACAAACGAAAAGCCTTTGGCGAGTTACGAGTTTGATTTAGTGGCTTAATTCTTAAGTGAATCTGAAAAAAAGGGGGGTGCATGAAAACATCCATATACACAGAGAGCGGGACAGTAAATTACATGTTCAAGGGCAACAAATTGCTACCTGAGAGCCTGTTTATGTGTCACCCAGCAGCTATTCACCCTCATTTACTCGCACAGGCCTTGGCCTCTCTTTACTTCTGCTCGGACACATACTGTACTTGACCCCAACTCAGGTCACAAATGGATCTTTATGCAGATTGTATAGCAGCTGCTGCGCTAAAACAAAGTTGCACACTTCACATGAAGAAGCGCGTCGAGAAATGCGTCATAGGTTCAGTCAGTTTCGAGTTGACGAAGTTCTGATAAATAGTTGAGCAATCTCAAATAAAAAAATGAACGTTGGGAATTTTCAACGGTGAATAACTGGAGGAGCAGGTTGCTGCTGTGACGGCTGTGTGATTGATGACCTGGTCTGGACTCCCCATCGACTCATGTGCTATATAGATCAGTTTTTGATGAGGTTGAGGTTATGTTTTAGTTTAGCTTAGTTTAGTTCATGCAACACAATTATTCTTTTATGACTGTGTTTTTCTTTGTTTTTGTGCTTTGTAACTTTGTTTTGACAAGTTCTATGTAAATAAAGATATTATAAATACAAAATACATAAATGAAAAGTCAAAATATATGTGGGGTGTGTTAGAAACGAGTAATCACAAGTACGGGTTGTATATATATATGCATCTATCTAATTTGTTTTGCAAATCAAATATTCACACAGGAGAGTGTATTTTTGTACATGCAAAATGACATGGTTTTGAATTTACTCAAATATTGCAACCGAATGTGATTGTGTCTAATATTTTCCTCTGTGTTTTTGTCTAATAAAGCATTTGTTCAACAACATCACACACAGACAAAAAAAGTAAAACTTCCCTGCTCTAACAACAAGGACCTGACCTTGCTAAGACTTTTGTTTTTCTTGGCTGCGTGAAAAGAAATCTGGTCTTGACATTTCTGCCGTCACTTGAACAAAATGGAAGTGAATGAAATAGAGTTGACATAAACATTTTTTCTTTATTTAGAACTAAAAATAATCGTTGTTTCAATGTCTGAAGTGTTTCATCCTCATTGCCACCGCGCCTTATCTTCAGCCTCCATGACTGCACGCCTCACCACAAACCTCACCCAAAAAAAGACCAGTGCCGTGAAACCACATGTTTCTCCCCCACTGTGTGATTACTACAAGTGGGGAAACAGAATATGAACATAAATATAAATCAATAAGCCTACTACCGGTCTGCTAAAGGCGAATAATGTCATGCTCTACAAGGCCGGGTTTTTCTTTGTCCATGAACCATGAACCATGCATATGTTGAAGTCCACTTTTCTATGTCAGCGACGGATAAATGTTCAATATTAACATCAAACTTTGAGAATAATCTGTCTCAGCAGCGCAATGGCACATCTTGGGAATCTCCGATCACTCCATCACGAAGCAAAATAGTTTTGAACTGACATGTGATGGAACAATGTTGAGGTTAGCCAGTCAGCCATTGTTAGCAAAACCAGTTCATAGGGTTAGTACTTATGACAAACTTCCCGACAGAGGTGGAAATTACGACTGGAGGGGGCATTCCAGTTGCATCTTCCGACTTGGGGTTGGTAATTCCGAGCTCCTGGGTCTAATGGAATGCGGCATAAGCCAAAGCAATATCGACTGTCAACCAAATGTGCCAAAGGTGGCCCGACTTAGTTTTGTGCCATCCAGATTACACCTTTGCAAAAAAGGGCCCACATTTGTCATGAGGTATTTGTGTCATATTTGCTAGTGGCGCAACAAAATAAATACAGGGCTAGTTTTTAGCTCCTTGTGTCTCGACATATTCCCACAAGTTTATCAAGATCATCTGTTTCTCTTATCAGATATTAAATGAGAAGGAATGATGACTCTGTAGAGGAAGAGAGAGATAGAGACTGATGCAACCAGTTATGGGAGAGGCTCTTATCAGATAACTGGGGAATCAGCAGGTAGCATGAGGATCTGCTGTGCTCAGGCTGAAGGTCGAATAGAGTGTCATCCTTCCTGGGGTGGGGGGGGGGGATGTCGAGCCCTTCGTCGCCTCGCTGGCCCCCGGGTCGGTGTGATGCAGTACAACAACCTGACACTGGTGCGCGCACTGCAGCTTCAACACCGTCCAACTGCTCCCACCACCACCACCAACCACCAGGGTCTGCAGCAGCCGGAGTCAAGCGAGAGGCAAGCACGAACAGGAAGCTCACTGCCGTCCCTCCAAAATAAATCAACCCTAAACACGAGTTCAACGATTTACATGAGGCATATGTAAGGTATTTCAGAGGTATAATAAATAAAAATATATGAAATAAAATAAATTGAATAGAAAATAGACCAAAACATGTATGTATTCACTTATATAGCACATATAAGGTATATAAGTACTCCTGCCTCTTGTATACTTGTATTCAAATACATATATATGGTATTTAAGTAATTTAAAAAGAAAATACTCAAGTAAGAAGAAAATAAAAACAAAGTTAATTAAATGAATACATATAAATAAATAATAGAAATACACCCGAACTTATGATATGGGCCTAAATTCAATTTCTTTGCTTTGATAATATTTGATATATTGTTTACGTTTGGGCAGAAATCAAGAGATGTTCGGGTGAAAGATTATTTGGTAAACTCTGTTAAGGTGAGAACTGATACTGAATAACTTAGACTGCTCACAAGTGCAAAATGAGGTTTATTTATCATATTATTATGACCAAGTAATAACTCAAAATAGCTAAATAAAATAACATGTTTTTATTTGTATCTATTTTGTATGTAAAGCAGTTTGAGCTGCATTTATTGTACAAAGGGTTCTACACAGATAAGGTTTATTATTGTCACTGTTATTTGTCCCCGTCCCACTCAGAGACAATGCAGCCTATTACATTGAAAGCTCCTGACAGGAAGTGCAGTGTGTCCCCTCCGTGCTGTTCCTTGACACCGGCCGTCCAGCAGCAGATCCCCACAGAGCAGCCTCGACTGCCGGATTCACAGAGCACCAACTCCCCTCCTCCAGTGTCTGTTTCCGCCGCAGCCTTTCCCCCGTTATTTTACCCCCGGAGCGGCGGATCTGTGCGGCCGCTGGACCCCGGCGAACCCAGGCAAGGTAAGTCGATGCTGATAAAAAACCCGTCGTGCATGGCGGAAACGTCGGAGGAGGCAGCGGCTCCTTCCCCGCCGCTACATCCCGGCCTGTTGACTGCGTCGCTGCTGGGACCGCCGTGCCCAGACAGCGGACGCGGCAGGGGAGGGACGTCTGGTGGTCCCGTTATACCAGCGCCGCTCCGCGGCGTGACGCTGCTCCTCTCCCGGGTGGAGGAGGTCCGCTGCTCACATACGTTTCACATCCCTCCCGCACATACACGCTCATACACTGGCTCTCCTCCGCTGCCGTCCGTGTCGCGCCAAGGAAAGAAGCAAGTGTTTCAAAACAACCCCCCGGGCTCAGAGTGCGTGAAGAGCGGGGCAGCTCTGCCGGAAGCCCCCGGTGCAGACGGCGGCGGCAGCGGAGGCTTCCCCCCCCCTGGATTGTGTCGGTGGGGACGTGGGTGTTTAATGTGGCAGCTTTATTGACGGCTAACGGCGCTAGGAGCATGTAGCCTGTAAGCTAGCTGCGTTTGTTGTCTGTTGCTGGGAGCTGAATGGGAGAGAGATGACCTCCACCCTCACACACGCATATGGAAACACAGAGACACATGACACACGGGAGGTGTTTGACAACGTGATGTGTGTGTGTGTCCTCCGGTGTGTCCCTCGTCATTGTGTGTGTCTGATGCGAGGCGAGCGGACAAAGCTGCCTGTGTTTCAGCCTCGGTGCGCCGCTGCTGGTGCCCGTCAGGACCCGCTGCGAGGGGCGTGCGATGGTTTGCGGTGTCCAGAGGTGTGGTTAATGCGTAATAAGTCCCGGTGATGGGTGATGATCCTCGGCCTGGGTCTCACCTCCATCACTGCAGGACAACCAGAGGGATCTGCCCCCCCCCCCCCCCCCCCCCATCATCTCCTCACACACACATACAGCTATCCTTGTTGGGACTTTGCTTTCACTTCCATTCATTGTTGACCAACAAGAACCAGAACCTGTACTAGAACTGCAGCTATGACAATTTCATGCCAAACCCTAACCTCAATGTAATCATGATTCACATCCTACTTTAAACCCTCAGAAATGTCCCATGAGGACCAGTCTTTGGTCCCCATGAGGGCTACTGGTTCTGAAAAGGTCAGTGTTTATGTTACAGCGGTACTAAAGAGGTACAAAATGAACACACACACATAGTTGTGTTTCCATGATTTACTCTAATCCTTAATCTAACTGTAACCCACCCTCAACTGAAGCCTAACCTTTGGTCCCCACGAGATCTACTGGTCCCTGCAAGATCAGTGTTTATGCTGGATAAGATCATACACACACCACACACCTACTCACACACACACACACATGGTTGTGTCTCTCTGACTGCAGAGAACAATTTACTCTAACCCGTAATCTAACTGTAACCTAACCTTAATCTCAACCTAGGCCTATGTCCCCAAGAAGTCTACTGGTCCCTTCAAGATCACTGTTTATGCTGGAAAAGACCCTACATACAAACACACAGACACACACACGCATAGTTGTGTTTCCATGACCTCGGAGGATGAATTATTCTAACCAACTGTAACCTAACACTAACCTCAACGTAACCATAATTCACTTCCTACCCCAAACCTCAGAAATGTCCCATGAACAGCAGACCGTGGTCCCCATGAGGGCCACCGGTTCTAGAAAGTTCAGTGTTTACAGTCCTAAATAGACAAAAAAACCACCAAACAAACACACACACACACACACACACACACACACACACACACACACACACACACACACACACACACACACACACACAGTTGTGTTTTCATGATTTACTCTAACCCTTAATCTAACTGTAACCTAAATATAACCTCATCCTAAGCCTAACCTTAACCTGACCTAGGCTTTGGTCTCCAAGAGGTCTACTGGTCCTGATCCAAGACCTTAACCTAACCACGCTTCCCATCTTACCTCTGACCTTAACCAGGACCTCAAAAATGATCTTTTGCCTCATAAGGGCAAGGCTCTGGCTTCCATGATGTCTACTGGCTCTGATAAAGTCAGTGTTTGTCAGTCTGCAAACTGTCAGTATATGGATGACGGTAATATTGTCCTGATCTCAGAGGTAAAGCTGAAACCAAAGCATGCAAGGGAACAGCATCATGTTCGTGTCTGTGTAATCTTATTTAACAGGACAGATTCAGTGGAAAGGAAGTGCAGTATCTTGTAAGTGCATCATCTCATATACACACCGTTGCACACTTTTCAACCCTGATGAATATGTACAGTCGATGGCGGCACCACCAGTACACAGACAGCATGTGTGGGTCTGTGTTCATTGTAGCTGCAGCCGACTTCGTGCTGGTGAGGCTGAAAGGTTCAGTTCCCAGCAGGGGCTCCCATTCGAAGATGAGTGCACAAATAGTGTGGTTAAAAACAAAGAAATTGCCACTAATTGGCATTTAAATAAATGTGCAGCTCAGTCTGCAAATTCTCAGTATAGAGATGGTTGTAATATTGTTATTTTCTCTGAGCCGAAGCTATAACCATTGCATGTCAGTGAACAGTAAGATGGAAGTCTCGGGTTAAATCTTCTTTAACAGGAAAGATCCAGTGAAAAATAAGAGCGTATTTGTGATACCGATAAACAATGACTCTCTTTTTTTTTTAAGCTCAACTGTTTCATATCACTTAATTTCCGCTGCTGATATTAAAAGACATATTTTATCCCTGTGAAGCGTGAGGTGATTTTTCTTTCTTTGACAGCATATTGTCTGACAGTGAATAATTCGCTCGTGGTGTCGTGTAGCACCACAATTATCCCCCATGTTTTCGATCCATTTGCAGCCAATATCCATTGTGTTCTCATTTGAATTGTAGTTGCTGACAAGGGAGGAAACTCAACACCTATAGACAATGAATGCATCATTAATGTTATCTAATAAAGTCAGCCTTGGTAACTGGAAGTGGATTGACTGAGTTAGTAGCCCAAATCCATTCATGAATAAGTGAACAGCCATATATATTGCGGCGACAGCAGTCTGTGCCACGGCAGGAGAGCTCAGGCTCAGATTCCAGTGGCAGGGCCCATGCTGTCAGACAGACTCGTGTTTGAATATTAACTGCTTTAAAGCTTCAGTGGCCAATTATTTTACATATAGTAAAAGCGCTTTGGCAACAATTTGCTTCGATGGGGGCTTTTGTCATTTTTGGAATCAATAGGTGTAGCCATGGGTGGACACATTTGTGTCAGCCGAGTGCAAATCATAGCTTTAGAGCAGTTCAAGTAATTTTTCGATGAAGCCCTTATATCCAATGGTGGCGATAACACTCAAAATCGCCCTTGAAATTCACATGGCATGTTTGAAGGGTTGTTGCAGAAAGGTTGTGTTGTTTCTGTGCGGTGAGCTGATTGTTTTGGACAAATGTTGCATTTGCACCCATGTACCTGCTGTAACACACAATACCACATCTATAATACAGGAGACTGCTTTCCAGAGAAGTACTGCCCCCCCACCCAACCCACCCCCCTCTCTTGCACTTCAGCTGATCTATTTTCTCTCGTTCCCCTTCCTTCATTTCCCTTCCTCTCTCTCTCTCTCTCTCTGCCCTTTGTGCTTCCACCTTCCATGCTTCATGCCACTGTCTGTCTTCATTTTTCACTAATGAGTTAATTAAACATATTAGTGTTGCTCTGCCATAGAGGTTAGATGCAGTGCAGTAAGCAAAAATGGGCGGTGACTTATTCCGTAATTTTATCTGTATTTAACACCGTGCACATTTGTCATGTGGCATTTTCTCTTTTTGGTTTAGTGCAACAATCCGCCGCCAAGTGGAGTTTTATTTAAAATAGCATTTGGATTTGTTTTTTATTTCAGTTCTGTCTTTTCAATACCAGCTTGTCACCTGCACAGCAACCCGCCTCTGTTTGCATGAAAAGCCATTCTAATTTCAAGCATCACAGTGTTTTGGCTCAGTGTACAGTGTGTGTATACATCCCCCTTTTGCACCCTGTTGTCCCAGATATATCCTGAGAACGTCAGACGGATGAGAAGAGAAGGCTGAATAGAGCTATGGAGGAAACAAACAAACACATTTTGAAGACACGTTCCCAGTTTTGGGGTCTCCTGCTGCAAACACAAAGAACATCGAACTGAAGAAGCATGGAATGGCAATGCTTGTAGCGAGTTCCAGTAACAATCCTACCAAAATGGGCAGGCTCATCTGGTAGCATTGTTTTGTTGGCATTGTATATCTCTGTTTAGGATTTTCCTGATCCCCAAATTCCAGACAATGTACTATAAATAGAGCAGAAGTCATTGAAAAGAAGCTTTTGCTTTTGTTGTTCCTGCTTTGAGGAACGAAAATATTGAAATGATCATGTATGAGGACATGGACACCCACTGATTTCTGAGCCTTACTATGTAAGAGTCGGTCTGTGAAGAAAAGAAAGATAAAGAATAACGGCTACTGTAGATGTTTGATTGAACAATCACTGAACAACCAGTTTTGGCATTTTGCTGGCATTTATCATGTGAGACTGGAGTTTGGTGTCTGTTTTCTCTCCGCTCTGCCCTCCAGGCTTTAAAAACACCAGTGGAGTGATATGAAATAATCATGAACCCTTAATGATCACAATGATTGGAGAAGATTAATGATGTCTTGTACACTAGGGTAAGGGCTGTAGCGCCGCCCACCTGCAGGTTGTTTGCAGCAACATACCTGTGGTCTTTAGGTTCCTATACGCTTGCAGAATGCCGCCTTTCTATAGGGCAAAATCTGTAGGAAAAAGGCCTTTGTGCCATCACTCTCATCCTGCCGGAGGGCCATTACTATCTGTATTGTAAGACAGAGTGTCTGTCTAGTGATCGTATGAGCCAATCACAGGGCGAGTGTCGGGATGGTTTCCATGGAGAAATGTGGGCTGGGCAGTGAGGCTGCTGGAGCTCAGCTTGAGCAGGCTAGCCTGATCCATGCTGATAGTATTCTCCAGCAGCAGGGAAAGGAAAGGCCCCAACAGGCCTGCCGTGCTGTCTTCCCGTCCAAATGTCTCTATGCCTGTCTACCTGTCTTACTCAGCTGAATGTCTAAAGACAGGGTGAAAGAAGGGGGGTGGGTCTGGAGAGGAATTCAGTCAGACAGGCACAATAGGAGCTTGGCCCGATAGGCACGTGGCATCAGATTGGATTTGTGTAGGAGCTATCTTTGGTGGATTTGGAGGCAGTTTGAATGTGTGCTGTGTTTGGGTTGAGGGGAAGCTCTGAGTGTGCCCTCTCCCTCTTAGTGATGCTGTGACCAGTCAAAGATCCTGACCTGGACTTCCCCTCAAAGAGTGTACAACCCGAGCTCTGTTGGGCCCTGCAGGAAGGCTGATCAACCGGCAGTACACTCACGTCCGAGAGGATGTGTATTCAGGCGTGTGTGAGTGTGTGTGTGTGTTTGTGTGTGTGTGTGTGTGTGTGCTCTTGCTCATATGTGCTGGCTTTTGCTCTATCTCGGGGAGTTATTGCTGCTGCAGCCTGAGCTGAGAACTGGGTTTTACGACATTTCTTCTTGGCTCATTGGAGCCTTCCAGAAATAGGCATGTACCCATCCACATGCACCACTTAAATTCTATCCTTCCATTTTTTCTCGTTTTCCAGGAGGAATTTAACTGCCCCTTGTTGCACAGCCTCCTATGTCAGTCTCTTTTTTATTAATTTTCTATGTTTTTATATATATATCCGCAGTCAGTTTTTTTACTGTCTCTGTGAATGACTGGCTCTAAATCAAGAAGAAAGAAAGATGCAGTGAAGTTAGTTGTGCCTCCAATCCATAAGGAACTAAACTCACATGGGTATGACACACTGACAATTTTTAGCTCATCAAAAGTTGTGTGCAGCTTACTGTGCGACACAATCAGCCCGAATGCTCCCTGCCAACCAACCACCCACCTACCCACAAAATCCCCTGATACACTGTACCCATGGCCCATCAAACAGCCGTGTCATTCCCTCTGAGTCCACAGCTCAGGCCAGGATCAGCGCAGAGATGGAGGACTAGTGGGATTCAGCGATGCTGCTAAGAATTCTCTGCTGCCTGACAAGATACAGCACTGTCTGGGTCTTATATACCCCACAGCATCGAAGTTAAAACAGGATCTAAAACCTACTTCAGTCTCTAAAGGGCTCTCTATAGCCTCCTCAAAGTACAAACCCATAATAGTTGCATCCACGGACGGATGGGACAGAGATTTGGAGTGCAGAAGAGGGAGAGGCATATGGAGGGGAAATTAGGAGAAAAGAGAGAGGTAGTAATTGGGACAGCTGCGCAGCTTGAGGCACAAGCAGCCAGATCACCCACCTCTTTCCCACCCCTCACTCTCTCCACCCTAGAAAATAAAAAAGAGAGCCAGCAAGCCAGATGCTGGCCATTAGGATCACAGTGACAATAACCCAAATTCATTCTGTGGCCAGACCACAGAGGGCACAAGCCCACAAAGACACACACATAGGAATAGAAAAGCTCCTCTGACAGAATGGGTGCATTTCCCACTCTTGGGTAGAATGGTTGTGTGACAGGCCTGCATGTACATAGGGGTTTATGGATATATTCTATTTCAATCAGGAAGCACAAATTCCCAGCAGCCCCTCCACTTCTGCCCACACACATGAGAATTATTGAATGGCCTCCATTTAGCCATGGTATCTGATCCAGCACTGTCCAGGACTGGATGGCCGGCATGTGACCCCCACGCAAGTCCAGAGAGGATTCAACCCCAGGGCCCGTGGAAAGTGGGACTTGGCCGACGATGAAAGGCCTGCATTATTTTTCTCACAGGTGGGGGTCTATTTTTGCCATTGGGGCCATTCCTGCTTTCTGAAGGGTTTGTTTGCAATGGTGGGGGTGGTGTTTGTGTACCTTTGCTGTAACTCTATTGATTCCCATGGGGTAAATTCATCTCTGTGACCTCCATTAAGAGGTCAGAATGGAGGGTCAGCTACAGTTTGTAGTGCTCGCAGCTCGAGGAGAGTCAGTGTTTCTCTTTGCACTAATCCCCCTAAAGTCTGTGCCAAGTCCACAGGAGGTGAGGTGGTTAATGTGCATTTGTCCATCTCCATATCTATCAAAGAGTTCCTTGTAAGTGTGTGTGGCATGTGCAGTGTGTGTTACCGATGGTCGGCGGTGTAGGGCGCCAGCTGAGATTGTGAGGGATCGTGGGGGATTGGCCTGATTGGATTTCCGTTGCAGGAGTCCTGTCACCTGGCTCAGCGATGCGCTCGGGAAAACAGCAGGGTAGCAGTCAAACAGCAGCCACGCTGTGAATATACAGTGAAATCTGCATTCAGGCACTGCAGACACAAACACCCACTGTACAGAATAGAGATAAACCTCCCAATGCCAAGTTGCAAACATCCGCCAAATCCTTGACTTTGTCCCTTTAAGAGGTGTTAATAAATACTCCCCTGTATGGAAACAAATCTACTTTCAGACACTTAGGAAATAATAGTGGGGGTTATTTTCTGGAACCATTTAATTGCTTTATGATAGTTTTTCTTACTTCCTGCAGAGCGTGTAATGTCATATTTTCCTGCATCTGGCAATTTAAAGCTCAAATTTCAGAATCACACAAAAACACTTTCTTTGTAGATTATGACTCATTATTGCACTGTCATAAATGCATTGTTAACCAGGCCGTGGCAGCAATTTATCCAGTACGTAGCCTCAAATGACCAGAATGCAATGCAGCGACAGCTTGTTCAGACATCAGAGCACAATGCTCTTTACTGAATAAAAAAAAAAAAAGGTCTGATATAATCTTCAGACCTACATATAGGTATATAACCCGCAGGTGAGTTAACAGTCTGTTTCATGGAGCTTGTCAGGACTTTTCTCTGGGGGTTGTTGAAAAGCACTCAGGGAAATATAAGAAATCACTAACTGAAGTCGAATTAGACAAGGAAGGGTGAAGGAAAGTAGCTACAACAAAATAGTAATTATAACGATTGCAGAATAACTCAGGCAGTGAATACTGATGATTTTCAGCAGCATAAGAGTATCTGGGGGTGGATTATTCTTTTTAGTCTTTTTCTCCCATTTCTCCCAATGGACATCAGCAGAGAATCAGGGTGGTCAAAAAGAGGATGAAACGTGTATCAGCATTACTTTTGAAGTTGCAATGCATTTGAAGAATACACTTATGGTTAAATAACTTAAAAGATGTGACTTAAAATCATTTCGGGGAGCTTCCTCTCTTGGAGGATTGTGGAAATATCTCCCACTGGACTTCTCAGTTATGTCCAGTTGTGCAGCTTAATGGTATTGCTGTGCATTAAGGAGTTCTGCGTGCCAGAAAACTCTCATTCCCCAGTGTTTCAGTTATTGATTGAGTTACGAAATGAATTTATAATGCTCATGTTGCAGGCTTTGCGTTTACAGTTATCGAATTCTTTTGATACTGAGACATCAATATGAAATGTTCAGCCCTTGCACAGCGCAGATGGAGGATATTTGTTGGTTGCTAGGGCAGGTCATAGAAGTAATGTGCATGTCTAGTGAAAAGTAACTTGTATTACTCTCAAGGTAAGACGGACCTCATTGGTCGCCAGGGGCCTTCCATCAAAAAGAGGCAAATTGATTTTTTGGGTTTCACATCGCATCTGAAATAAATAATTACAAAAGTGAAGAGGGCTGTGCATTCCTGTGGAAACAGAAACCACAATGTTAACGTTACTTGGGCTGCACGGCATGCTAGAAAACTAACATTATTTTGTCCTTCTTTGTGCCACGTCACCGTCTGGCCTCTTTCACCTGTCTGGTCATGTTACAAACTCAAAACAATTGTTATTTTATACAGCTGAATTTGAGTGCCTTCTGGAAATTTGCTGCTCAAAGTTGTGATCCTACAGCTGGAACACAGCTTCTCACTACTAGTTGATGCTGTTGTGTCATATAAGCGATAACTAAGTAACTTGGCCATTGTTGGTTCGTGTGCTCTCTGCAAACCACTGTCAGTACTTGTCACAGATAGTGTGTGAATGAAGCACCGCCAATCTGTACCACCACAGGACAACTGTGAGTGACCTACGTGTTTCTGCACTTACAACAGTGATAGATATTGTCCATTGGCCCAACATTACTCTCAAAGATGTGTCAGATACAGCTTATCTATAGTTCAGCTGGTTACATGTGGGGAGACAATTTTGAGACTCAAGAGGAAGTGTGGGCTTTTATCACTTTGAAAGTAGAGTTGCTTCTTCTTTTATGTGTCATTAGGCTCCATGATTTTCAGGAAGGGGAAAAGTACCAACAACCCTGCAACACTTAATCTTCAGTGCTTTGCAACATAAACACTTTTCTATCATGCATCTGGCTGCTTCTGTGCGCTTGATGATGTCCTCCTTCAGCATTTGTGAGAGTGGCAGTACTGGCATTCACCTATGGCAAAGCCTTTGGCGAACCAGCATGAGATAATTAGCATCTGACATGGTTGTCATGTAGCCCAGGGGCTGTTGCAGCACACAGTGTCATTTCCTCCCCTTTTCTCTCAATTTATGTTATCATAGCCTAGTCCTCCAAAACCCCACTGCTCCCTACCACCAGTGCCATAAATGCAGAGGGGACTTAAAAGGGTCTACTTGGCAGACCAATTCCTCAGTATTAGCTGTGTTCTGGGAGAGCAGTAACAACATGCCAGTCAGATATAAGAGCCCCTAATAGGACTCAATGAGATGACACAGCAGTCCAAGGCCTATTATTCTGCCTGAGCTGTGGGACAGACAGGAAGGGCGCAGAAGAAAATGACTGACCATAAACCCCCAAAAAAGATGAAGCATCCCTTATGGAAACGGTGTAGAAGAGATTGAGGTTCTCTGACCTGGATGCATTTTGTCTTTCCTGTCTTTGTTTGTGGCCGAGGGGTAGTTTTGACGTGGATTGAGCAGACATTCATGTTCTGCCCGCCCCGCTATCAGGTTTTCAAATATGCATCTGTAAAATTGCAGTGTGACAAGCTGCTCCAGAAACAGAAAACAGCCTTTCCCTGGCCTATTTCTTTGTCTACTTTTCTTTGATCTTGTGACAACAGCAAAGAATTGAAGTTGACACATCAACTCAGACTAGAGCTTTAAACACACAGCAAGGGCTTTGCCCCCTCACTTTGATTTGTGGAGTAAATTGAGGATTATTATAGATGAATCCAGTGTTATGGTTGTCCTCCAACTCTTGATGTTTTAACAAAAAACTAAAACGGTGCAACTGCTGTGCTGTCGCATTAGAGGAGGAATAAGGCAAACCGCAACCCTGTATGGCATACTCACTTATCATCTTTCCACAACAGCATAGAGAATGTGTTTTTAAGTGCCATATAGTCTTCACTGAAAAAACTCCCCTGTCTGCGTTGGCGAGCTAATTACATGTTCAGTATAAAGGTACATGTCCCAGTGTGAATAGGGAAGTGGGGACGTTTTTTCAGCATGGGGAGGCTCAGGCCCGGCCAAGGTCAAGCTGTGAGGGTCAAGCTTCATCTGTAAGCTTACCCCTCGATTTGAAAGCTGACCCAGCCACTTGGTTGAAATAACAAAACGCCTCTGTTACCCAGCCTCTTTTTCGCTCATAGTTGCATCATCCGCCTCACTCAGTCTCTCCTCTGGCAATTGGCGCCCTAATTGAGGCACTCTTGAGCCATGTTTAGCACCGTGGCAATGTTGCCCTGCAGATAATCATTGTCTTGTGGATTAGCATTACAACAGAGGAGAGGCTTTGCTTTAATTCCACTAACACTGGACCAAGCTCCTTTGTGTCGACTCGCCTACCGGGGTTGTCTTAACTGGGATTAGAAGGATGGGCTGCTAGCGCCCACCAGGCCCCCACACTGCGCTCATGCCCCTGCCTTTGTTCTTGAGTGAACCCTCTTCGTGCCCTTGTATGTTTCTGAACGTCAAAACCAGAAAATCTCAATTATCCCCTCAGCATTGTATTTTGAACCTTACCTGAAGTTAGCACTCTATCTTGAAACATAACTTGAAAAGAGAAGTTCACAATATTCAATTGAGACCAATACAGTAAGAATTACCCTCAGGTTCGATTCCTGGCATACCTTCTGTCAAAGGACTGAAGTTAACAAGGCTATCTTTGTATTGCTAAAGAAAAGCAAAAACCTCTGACAAAATTGTCCATGAAACTTGTGCAGCATGCTCTGTTCCAAATTGTTTGACTTTCCTCTACTTGTAAGTTACCCTGTCCTTGAATGTGTTCCAAAGCCTCAGCCTTTTTTAATGTAAATTATATGTACAAGCATACTTCCTCCCCTTCACACACATTGAGCCTAGCGTTAGTTCAAGCAGGCCACGTTAGTTCAGGCAAGCTCAGCTCACCTGACAGCTACAGCTGCTGATCTCAAAGCCAACCCACATCAGCTGATGGCTCAGCTGACTCTCTTCAACACATTCGTTGGCGAAGTTCAAACAAGGCGCCTCATTTAAGCTCTTTCCGTCTGCCTCCCCCGGCTGCCTCCTCCGCAAGTCGCTTTGCAACCCACCTCCACCCCAGCTCCCCCCCTTTTCAGACTGTTTGATTTATTCAATTACGTTTCTGTTGTCAAAGATGCCCGCTCTGTTCTGTTCCCTTTGGGGGTCTTGCTGCTGCTCTCCGTGTTTTAAGCTTTCCATGTAGGCCCATGGAAGGACAGAAAGGTGTGATCACTCTGTCTTAGGCTTTCCACGTATGCATGTGGAAGGGCAGGGAGGTAGAGACATACAAATAGAGACATACCGCCAAATGTAACTTATGCAGATGCAATGAAGATTTCTTTGACGAAAGTGGTCCTGACTAAACTGACCATATTATGCAAGAAGTAAATTTGCTATTTGGATTGGCGTTTTCAGAAAGTTATTGGAATTGTTACACATGGTCCCTCCAGATCTGACTTCATAAGATCCAGCTTGTTTGAAACAGGCGGATTCATTCATCCTGATCGGAAATTATGTGCTATTTTACACCAAAGTGTAATCTTAAAAACATCACTAAACAAATACCAAGACTGTACTGAATCACAGTGGGTTAACAAGTGGGTTTGGGTGGTGGCAAGTGCAGGCAGACGAGGCAGACGTGAAGCAGGCACACGCCACGCTGTCCTTTCCAAATATGTTGGTCCAATATTGGAGCTCCCATGGGAGACTGGCTGTTTCCACTTGTCTGTTTTTTGTGCTGGCTGGAGGGCAGAGGGGAGTTGAGAGCACAGACATGGAGGAGTGAAGGGGAGAGAAAGGGCGTCAGGGGGAGTGGGGGCAGCTGCTGACCCTGTAAGCACATAAGATTAAGAGGAATAATAAAAAGGGGTCTTGGCAGTGCATCACTAATATGCATGATAATTTGAAAATGCTTCTAAAATAAATGTCAGAAATGTGTGGGTGGGCACATTTGATATGTGTGTGTGTGAGGAAGAGACAGTTGCACACATCAACAATCTCCATGGAGGATTCCTGTGGCAAAGAATCCGAAGCTTCCCAAGCAAACAAGTGGTGAGGCGTGCAAAAGGAATTTCAGGCCCTCTCAAAAAGATGACCACACCACTACAGCAGGGCTCCTTTGAACGATTAGCAGAGTCTATATGCTTTTACCACACACACACACACACACACGCGCACACAGGCTTATTTGTCCCATTAGTGGAATAGTGGTTTCACACTTTTCCTTGTGGCTGGCATTATTCAAATATGATTTCCTCTGCAAGGCTTTTTTTCATGGCAAATTTGCTGTTTGAGGCAACCGACCTACCAGCCAGTTGTGTTTAATTCAATGCAACTTACAGTGTGAGTGCTTGGCAAGGCCACGGTGACACAACATAGCCGGTAGCACCGCATAGCATTTCTCATACTTAATACGAAGGACTTTTATGGTGACCCTTGTTTTGATCCCATTTTGGAAACAGAACAATATGATTCAATCTAAATAACAACAACACTGTGGGCCGCTTGTATTTGCCTCTGGTGTTGTGGTCCGCTTACAAGTAGTGGGGGGGGGGGGGCGAGTTGTGTGAGGCAGCCGGCTGGAGCAGGTGACATCTGTGACCCAGCACAACAGTGGTGGATGCTGGACACATGCTCCTTCCTCAAAGGCTACTGGCGCCCTTGCCGCCTCATTAGGCTCGTGCCCACATGCATGCCCTCAAATACATGCACATCTTTAGTCTGAATAAATCCACTGTGCATAAGTTTATGTTGAAACAATGACCTTCAGTCAAATCCCTAAGATATAAAGCTACAGCTACAGCTGAGCCAGGCTGATATGGATTTGTGGGGGATGATACAAATAGCAGTAAAAATTATATTTAAAACATTATCTTGAATCAGAAAATGTATGTATTTAATGTAAACACAAATGCACACCTACTCTGTATACTGTCAGTTTTCGGAGGATTATATCAGCCGATTGATATACTAGTGGTTTTTGCCCCACATAGTCTTTTTGTTGACCTACACTCAAAAAGCTGCTAACGGCTACTTTGTGAACACGACAGACTGCCGAACATCGGGATCCACACAGCTTACAGGAAAATACTCATAACATATGCAGCTCAGAGCTGATACTAGATCAGTTTGTCTATTTGACATAAATTCTCTCATGGAAAAACACATCTAAGGAACGGCTGATGTTACAGCACACGCACACATGCTCCCTCACATAGAACATACTATACAAACAGAGGTGCTTGTGTCTGCTGGGACTTTCTTCAGCAACACAAAACAACAATCAGATGATTGATCTTGCTTGCTGGGTTATTAACCCTTTACATTTACCAAATCATTAGCTGCCTGATAACTGAACTGTTAATTAAAAACAATGGCCTCGGTTCATCCTGTTGAAATCTCTAACTCCCCTAACTGTTGTTGCTGGAACAATTAATGATTCAATGACCGATTTAAAATTAACAAAATATATTGGTCGGTTGATTTATTTTAATAACGCGATGCACACACAGAAAGCTTCAGGTCACCTTATTAACCCAGTTTAACAAGGAAGACAGACAAACCATGACATTTTCCCCTGTGCCGATGCTCCACATCACGTTGCCCCCATTTCAGTGATTTTCTGTCTGAACGCTCTGCAGACACGTTGACCATCTTCCATCATGTTTTCTTCCAGCATCCACATAAAACCCCCAAACCACCACAGTTAAGTTTTAGTCATTTCACCAAGGATGAAAAATATCCGATGGGCTGTCACTGCCTTCCAGCTTGTTTTCATTGACGCTGCTGCATCTGGGAGACTGTTAAATGTGGCTGATGTCGGACAGTATTTGAAAGAGCAGACGCTTCTAATGGTGATTACAATAATGCCATGTTAAAACAAATTTATTGGATTTTTTTACCACGGTTTCCTTCCTAATCCAACAGAATCCACACACACACGTGTTTTTTTATTACATATATATTAAAGTCTTACAATAAGTCAAACTGTAATATTGTTTAATTTTATTTTAACACAGCAATGCATGATTCATAATGCAGTTTTAGCAATCTCCCTCCACATGGCCCATCCCTTCTCCTCCCCTCTCCCTGGAGGGAGTGCATTTCTCCTCCTGGTTTCTTGTTGCACTGTGATAAAGCAGACTCTCCCTCTGATGTCTCTTATCTCTTCTCATCTTCTGCAGTAAAGACTGTCTCTGTTTGTTTTATGCTTCCTGCCAGTTTTTTCTTGCGTTTTTTTTTTTCTCACCCCCCCCCCTACTCATCTTAGGTGACGCCCAGTGCCTCGTCCCAGTTTTGTGTGCAATGGATCAGAACTGTCAGAATAACTTAATGGAGTGCTGACCCGCCGTCTGACCCCCGCTGGTTATCAAATTCTATCATATACTGTTGCGAGATACCCCCCACTCCTCATCCTCCCATTGTGTGAGAGGTATAGATTTGTTGCTCCGTATTTCTGGCAGTGCAGCACTAGGCTTGCTTACTGCCGTTGACAGAGTGTGTGTCCAGTTCAGGCTGTGCTTGGCTGCGTCAGGGTAATGCTGCTGGCTAGCACAAATCAGGCAAACAAACAACATATACTGCATTAGATTGGAGGCATAGAGAGTGGTTCTGTAGCCAAGGGGCCCTCGCTGTGTATGACCACAATGCGGACCACACTGCAAGAAGCAGTAGACCCAGACTGTGTCAGACCTGCTCTAACCAGGCTCAAGGCAGTGGTGTAATATCAGCAAAGTAAAAATTTGCCTGAAGTAGAAGCTGTTTTCATTGTTTTTTTTTATATGCACTTTCTGCCAGTGGTGGTTCAGGAATAGAGGCAAACATAACCAATGGAAACTGGAAAACAAAGGTGAAATGATTAACCTTTAAATTTCAAAAATAGTGTGTTGCTTTTCTTTGATTTCTTTGATACTACAATGATTATATTCCACTTTATTCATCAACAAAATGATTAAAGAAGACATGAATTAGTTGTTGCCTTCAAGTTAATTTTTTGTCATTGTCACGTTAGTCTCTAAACATTATTTTATATATATTTCATATACCAAACAATACCTTAAATAATCTGCAGGAAAAAACTGATCCTGATAATAGTATCATCATATTTCACATACTGTATGATAATAAGTTTCGAATCTTGTATTAGAGACAGAAAGTATTGTCTCCTTATGCTGAGGGTGAGAACTGAGTTGCCTCATCAGCTGTCCCAGATACTGTCTGTCTGAGGTTTTAGTCCAGTTGCACTGTGGCAAACTGTGGAGCCCTGTTTGCAAAGGATTTTCCCGGGACTAGCCAGCCTGTCTACCGGTCCACACTGTGGAGTCTTTATGCCAATTCAAGGATTTTGTTTCCCTTCACTAACCCCAACTCTAATGCTTCCCTCCGTCCAAAAGAAACGGCTGAAATGAATTTTTACGGTAAGTTTCCTATTGGTTTTAGAGGCGGTGAAGTCAAGTTTGCTGGTAGTAGTTTAACCTATTTCCTTCTATCATGTGAAGCATTGATCCAATTTCATTTTCACATCCATTCCTGCAGCATAACTATATCATTTTCTCAAATCAAATTCGTCATTCATCTTCGGGCACGTGAGCACAAAAGCCTCAGGTGATGTGATTTACATAAAAGGAGCAGGAGCTGTGTGTAGAGACGCCCCTGTCAATACGATGTGACACACTTCTGATGTCTCATTCTGTCTCCATCTGTCACTGTCCCTCACGCAGTTTCCCTGGGCTGTGGTTTGCTGTAGGAACACCGGTGGCTGACAGATTTATTGAGATGTGTGTAGTCTTTATATCCAGAATATTCCCCGTCTCTGTCACCATGCACAGACACACTCACACACAGACAGACACGCACACACGCAGTGATCAGGTTTGTGCATGAGGTGACAGTCTGCTCTCTCCGTTAGTTCACCGGCTCCCACCAGCCTTCCAGATGGCCACAGCGGCGACCCCCCACCTTTTCCCCACATGACACCCATCCTTCCATCCCCGGCACACCCCCCCTGCTCTCTATTACAGAGTACGCAATTACAAATGTGAAAGCAGCTCGTACAAAGTTCCTTATTAGCATTAATGCCGCAGTGATTGTAGCTAAGACTGTTACAATTGTAATAATAAACTTAATTTAGCACTTGTGGGTGTTACAAGGTGCTTTACAAGGAATAAATCACACCAGACAGGCAGATAAAACAACGGAACACGAGCAGAGATAATGTAACGATGAAATATATAATCATAAATAACTAAGGATTATACTGGTGACCAAAAAAACTCAAGGAAAAACAGCATCATGACATTTGAAAAGCACAAATCATCTCTATTGCAAAGCTCAATTTTTGCTTTTAAATGAGCAATTATTATAGGAGCTGATGATTATTATGTTGTTGACTGATTAATCGAGGATTCAAACTTTGCCTCACAGCTGGCAATAGCAGCTCTAACCTCTTTTGAGACGAGGCGAGGAAGGACCCACAGTACCACACACCTAATTGTTCTACAAGAGCAAATGAAAAAGCTTTCACACTCCGCCTATTGATTGAATCGCTAATGCTTTGGATCAGTCGGCGAAAAAAAAGAAAATGGAAAAACCCGGAATGTTTTATTTTTTTTAAAGCACAGGTCATTAAATTATTCAGTGAAAGTTTGCAGTGGATGTGCGGCTGTTCTTCTGCAATGCCCTGTTTCACATTCATGCGGCAGCTCAAGAGTTGCTCGGGGAGTTCTGCAGGAGAACCACACATTTGTTTTCTCCTTGTGCTCCGGCGCAGCGCAGCCACACTGGAGCAGATTGGACGGCATGTGCTGAGGGAGTGGGGAGGGTGGGGAGGCGTGGGGGCGTAGGGAGGGAGTGGGGTGGGGTGGGCTGTTTATCCTCAGCTTGGACCACTTCTGGTTCCATCCCGTGTGACTTGTTGCTGATTTCCATTTCTCAGGCCACTTGTTCATCTCTTAATTCTTGTTCCCTCCGTCACACTCTTTAGTCGTGACTGCTGCGAGGTCTCGCGATTCAAAAGACGTGTCCCCCCCCATTCAGTCTTTGTGCCCGGCAGCGCCACCCTTTTCATCAACGTGCTCCAGTCACTCCACGCTGCTCTCTGTTAATACATTCATTCACTCAACTCCCCGGTGAATTCCTCCGACACTGTATATATAAACTCCCCACTTGTTGTCCTTATCACGATCATCTCTCCTGTTGCCCTCTCCTCCTCTTCTTGCTGCTGCCCTCCCTTTCAATCTTCTGTCTGCCATGTGCTCTCTCCGTCTCCCCTCCCCCCCACTCTTGTGTTTCTGTCTCTCCCCGCCTGCCTCCATCCTTACTGCAGGGTTGAATCATCCCCCCCGTTTCTGCTTGCCTTGTCACGTTTGGCCCCCGTGTGCATCCGTCCAGGCCTCATCACAAGGCGATGGCGCGAGCTGGGCTGACATCTCGCCGCAGCGCTAAGGGCCTGTGATGTCCGTGACGCCAGCGCTGACCTGTCCCTCACTCCTCAAAAGTACTGACATCATCAAAGTGGGACTTATTTCTGACCGGTGGGGGTATTAATTGCTATATGGGATGAGTCATATTCATTCGATGCTGTGTCTTTACTAGAAGAGAGGAGGCGAGGAAGCTTTATATCATTGTCTTTTCTTTTTTCTTATCAAAGATGTATTCTAGCCGGCTGCGGATTTTTTCAGTTCTTTTCATGTACTCGTATCCTGCCGTCTTCTCACTTGGTATTCTCCGGCTGTTTTCAGAAAGAGGGACCACATCAGCACTATTCTCCTCAGAGCCTTCCCTCGCAGGGGAGCCACCGTTTCCCCACGCACTGCGCTTCAAACGCCACACCTCACATCACACGCGTCCATACGCTCACATGCGCACGTTCACTTCCAACAGCAGAGCCTCCGTCCGTTATGCAAAAAAAATGCACACAAATGAAAGCCCCGGCATCCTCCTTGGTGGAAAATTGAGTCATGGTCCTTCTGCTCGCGTAAACAAGCCAAGACAAGCCAAGCGAAAAATGGAATCAAAATGTTCCTATATTGGGGAGTGTGTGGGAATGAGCACTGGCACCGTGTGATTCTATAACAAGCACATGCAAATCAAGTCGACCCAACCCCAGGCTCATTAAATAAAACATGGGACTAAGGACAAAAGCCTGCATATTCATAATCAGCGCTCTCTCCTAATGGGGAGTGGAAGGATGTTACGAGGGGTAACATTATGTGGCTGGATGCTCCTTGTGGGTGTGCTGTCGTTCCACAGACTCCAAACAGACTTAGTTCAGTACTCAAGGATATTGGACATTTGTCAAACCAAAAGTTAAAAACGTCAAATTTCAGTTCTCTATAGTCCTGGGTCAACTTCTAGGGTGTCACTGAGAGTGGGAGATTTTTTCAGTTACAAACGCCAACACATAATTATGAAAATGAAGTAGTGCAAAACAAAAATGTATGTATTGATTCTATTTACAGAAACTGCTTGTTCTTCACATAGAGGCGTTAAGTAATGAAAAAAATCATCATGTGTTTCTGAAAGTATATAAAATGGGACCATTGTATTTATAGTGTAGGGCAGAACTGATTCAACTATTCTTTTGCACTGCTGAGTTCCTGAGAACCAACTCATGCACCAATAACTTCTATTATTTTATTTATTTCCCCTTTCATTTAGCTAAATTGCGGAAGTTTATAAATGTTTTTTTAGTTTATAAACTTTTTTTTACCAGCCTTAACTATTACTATGCTGTTTTTGAAGTGTAAATCCCACCCCAAGTGTTTTCCCATATCAGACTGATCCGAGGATGAGACTCTGTTCTCTTTGGTCTTTCATTTCACTTGAACAACACCAGGCTAGCTGTAGCAAACACAAAAGGGAGAGGAGCCTGGATTAGATGCCTCCACTGATCTCTGGTGATCCAGAGCCGGCAGAGCTGGCCCCAGGGGGAGGAAAGTGAGAGAGAGCCCGTTTAGATCAGATCGCCCAGAGTGACGGCTGAGAGATCTGCACAGAGGACTGAGACTGTGACAGGCAGTGTTCATTAATGCTCCTGCCTCTGCTGTAGGGTCCAGTCAAGGGGCTCCACACAGGAGCACCCTTAAACATGAGCGCTCTCTTGCGCACACACACATACACACACACACACACACACACTGCTATGAAATGAATGAGACAGACAGGCTAAAGCGTGGGTACTGATGGCTTCACTGCCTCAATTGATAGGTGCCTAGAGGGGAGGGAAAAGGGAAAGCTGGAGATGTGTGAGTGATCCAGCGGTGGGTCCGGCTCCGTCGATGACTCTCTGATAGCCGGAGCTTAGCACCACTCCTGCTCAACATGCAAAGCCATTACATTAACCCACATTGCGGCCCAGCTGTTTCCATTAAAAGCTTCAATCCCGAAAAACATCTCTTGATCTGTCACCACATACACTCAAACCAAAATAAAGCGTTCTCACTTCCAGGTGCTGAATTACAGTTGCAAAGAGCTGTGTTACATTTTGTAGATTTCAAGCGTTTGGCCAATGCTTGTATTCAGACAGTCAGAGCGAGGGCAACAGTAGAATTTTTATGTTTAGTTTTTGTAATAAATTGCAAACATTACCGGCGACGGATACTGCATAAACACCCGTAAGTAGAAGGAGCTGGCAAAGCTCCGCTGTGGCAGAATGCGATCGTGAATCTACAGCCGCTGCTGCATGTGTGGCAGACTTGGCAAGGCACGGAGAGGTGTCTGTCACACCACTGTGTCTGTTTGTACTGTCATTCAAATGTTTACCCCCCCCAAATACCCAACTGAAATGTAATCAGCAGTGTGTGCATTGACTGTAAGCCTGTGTGGTGGCCTGATTGACTCAAAACGCTGGACAAACAGGCAGAGAGGCTGCGAGCGTTTCCCTCACATGAAAAGGACAAACGCTGACTGCAGGCGTGAAGCCCCGGATCCGTCCTTGACCGAGCTGGGGAGAAAACGAGACTGTGCTTTGTGAGCAGTCGGCTGGATACAGGTATTCACAGCTTTTGCAGTGCCAGTTTACGGTGTTTGATCATTCTCTCAGGACATCCTGTTGACAAGAGATGCAAGCTACCTACTTTCTTCTATCATGGCAATAAATCTGCATGAATAACACAGTTTAACACCTCGTTTTGTGGATATTTTAAGCCATAGTCATGTACAATCAAGTTTTACTTTACTGTAGTCTGTGACAGCATATCTGTTTTTGTCAGTCGTCTGAAAGAGAGGAGGGACTCATGAGTAGAAAGAGGAAGCAGGACACTTCCTTCTATCTCTTTTCTCATTTCTGCTCTCGCACGCTTCTCAAATTAGCAGATTTATAGTATGACAAAATTTGCAAGTGATTCAATTCAATAAAATGGATTAACTGAAATTCAAAATCTCCAGCTTTGTTTCATTCAACGTTTTGAAAAAGGCTGGAAGAGATTTGGCAGAGTAGTTTTGAAAATATCTTAAATCACGGTGCAGGCATGGAATAGATTTCAAATTTAATTTCTCATTGATGTTCCCTTGGGAGTACTTGTATTTGAAGGGTTTCAAAAGTAGTAGTCTTTGCTCTCTTAAATATAACAGAAAAGATTTCGGTCAACTAATTAGCACTCATAATTTCTCCTTTAATCTTCCTTCCTCAATTTGCATGGATCATGCCTTTCCCTTAAGTGTCCCTGTGTGACCACATGAGACGGACGATAGCAGGGATGAGACCAATCCCTCTCATTAGATAAGCTGATGCATGTGCATCCACGGTATGCGAATGAGTAGCTTTGAGTGGCAGCTGGATTTGTCGCACACCGACCTGCCTGGTTCGGAGCTCCCCCTCGGCGCGTGTCCCCGTGAGCAGTCGGGAATGAAAACAGATCAGGTTTTGCTCCGTCAGGAGTGCGGCACCGAGCGCGGTAATGAATTCCAGGAGGCTGAGCAATCTAACAGGTTCATTATTCCAGCTTGGTTCAGGAGTAATTACCATTTTGCATCCAAAGCCATCCAAGACTGGGTTGCTTTTGTCAAATTAAGTCAAGTGTGAATTCAGATAAATATTTGCATAGGCATGAAAGCACAAGGTGGGGGCTTAGCGACAGCCGGGGATCAGTTTGGACCTGTTGGGTAAATTGTTTTCCCCATCCTAAGTGGTGAAGGTTTGCAGATATCCACATCTCCCCAGGAGCTGTGGAGCAGAAGCAGTGTCTCTGATGGGCTGATCGCCTTCCAGGTCCAGGAAGTGATGATAAGAGCATCTCTGAGAGGCCTCACGTGAACCTGCGACTCCCCCCCCCTTTCATCCCGGTCTGCTTTCCAGCTCCATCACACTCTCTCGTTTCTCCGTCATTTCCATATTTTTTCACGAGATTGAATATGACACGATCCTAATAAGCAGCCATGCATAGAGCCTACATCTGATAAGCGGACTCATTTAGGTCTCAGAAGAACATCATTAATTATTTAAGAAAAAGTGCAGGCTCTCTCCAGTTGTCTGTTTTTTTTCGTGTGGTATTCCCTCACTTCCCTGGGTGCAAAGTCACGATGGTGAATCTGCAAATGTATCCACTGTGAACATCAGAGTTCTCCAATGGGTCTTAAATCCTTTCACAGTTTTCCAATCAATTTTACTGAAAGGATTTAGCAAGTACAACCCAACTGGCGCGTGGAGAGACAGTCTGATTATTGAAAGTGATTTGCCATCCTCCCCAAGCTAAGTTTGTCCCATTGGCAGAAAAACTTCACCTTCACCTTAAAAATTTCAATTCACCAACATTTCCTCTTCATTTTACAGAGCCGATGAGATAAGTCCAACTATTCCAACTAGTCCGTGGATTCCGATTTGAACATCATAACTCATAACATAAAAGTAGAGTGTGTGTATGAAAGTGATTTGCACTCTGTAGTTTTTGTCTTTCATACTCGGGTATTAAAAGATGTAATCTACCCATAGACTGTGTATAAATATGCATGAGGTGAAGCCAAATCATCTTGATAGCCCCCTGGTGGCTTGCTGCACTATCGATCATAAACCCTGCCTCGACATGGGACTATATGTCACACTGATGTATGCTCAGGTGTTTATTTTCCATTTTGGGTTTAATTGGTTATTTGGTGCATTAAAACGGGATGAAACATCACGATTGACAGCTGTGTCGCAAGATGGTAGCATCCGTATCTTTTTACAACGCGAGGAAGAGGATACACTTCATCTATGGTTTTACCCAAAATAGCATCTTTCATTGCACATGCATGAGGGACTGTAGGAAGCTAAAATACACTTGAGAACTATGACACCTCAGTATAGATTTTACAGTACATTATTTGTAGTTTGTGTGTAGCTGCAGTAATGTTGTACCCATGATTAAAGTAAGTTACACATCCTCAGCTTTGATTAGCACACACATGATTGTGTGACACAGACATGCTGTTCACAGGAGTGAAACATGAGGCATCACAGCGTAACTGTTCCTTTCTTAGAAGAGCCTGGAGGTAACAGTCAGCGTAACATTGCATTTTCACAAATAAATTGGCAATAGTGCTGCCTGTGGTATGAGGCACATTCTGCAGCGACACAAATTCGTAATGGAAATGGTGCATTACTACAATGCTGACTGTGTGCATCGGCAGTCCCCACCCAACAGCATTTATCACAGGGCCTTTGTTGTCTTGAGTAAATAGCCATATTACTGAGAGTCCAGAGTTCAGACCTCACTGCCAGCCAGCCACAGGCCAACACTCAGTGTGGGAGAGACTTGAGCGTTTGAAAGGGAGCGTCCCATGACGGATGAAACACTACTTTAACCCATATTTCATTATTCAAACATGTCAAAACTCCAGATGCTTAATGAAGGAATATAAGACAAAGGACCTGTCTGGGCTGTTTTCAATTTATTTCAATTTTATCAAATTTTATTTGTAAAGCCCATATTCACAAATCCCATTTTGTTCCCTGTCATTAACCCTCAACAAGAGTAAGGAAAAAACTACCAAACAGTAGAAGGATATTGTGAAAGCATCATAAATACAGCACTGATAAAGAGTTACTAACTTGAGTTACTACTACTACTAACAGCGGGGGACACATTCTGTTTTGTTCATGTCACAGGTCAACAGAAAATAACCCTTCAAGACTCATTATAATGTATGGTAGTTTGACCTAATCCACACAGCAGCTGCTCTGTGGTGCTAACCACCAGTACATTTGAGTGTTTTTTAAAACTGTACCAATTTACATATTTGCTCTAGACTCTGTAGATGTTACAAGGAGGGATTGTGCATTTCATTTTTGAGAGCCAGCTCAAAAATGCTGTTTGTGCACAACTGGGATTTTTAAACTTGAAATCACAAACATAACCTTTTCTCTCAGAAATCTGAAGAATGTTGAAAAAATAATAATCTCGCTGATTTCTGCAGGGTGAATATTTAGTTGCTAGGCAACAGTTGTTGGCATTCGACAGGACCCCTCCAGTATAAGCGATGGTGAAAGAGGCGGGTGAGCCGGGGGGGGGGGGCGTGTTTGTGGCAAAACGGAAATATTGAGTGGATGGAAAAGGATTGTACGGATAAAAATGGCAGTTTCCCTAGGCCTGAAGTGGCCTGGGGAAATGTTGTTTAGAAAAATTGGCCCACATGCAGGACAGTTGTTTACCAAACCAAGGCCATTTTAACAGCGTGGGCCACCATTACTGCAGCCATTTTAGAGTGCACTCATTCCCAGCTCTAAACTTTCAAATCCATCTTTTTTTCCACCGATTTACAATTGTGATAACGGTGATTTTTAACAGTGATGTAAGGCTGCTCTACATTTAACTGTGTTGATTGCTCTGCTCAACTTTACATCATCATCTTTAACACAGCTTCCTCACTAAACCAGTAGCATCTGCAACTGTCCATCTTCATCCTCTCTCCCCGCTCCTGTTTTTTTTATCTGTTCTGAGTTTTCGTAGCCATTACCCGCTCCTCTCTGCCCTCCGGGCAACCAGTGACACGTCTGTGGAAATGATGCAGGATTTTCTTAACACGATTCCCCGTCCAAGCCCATTTTCTTCATCACATCGGTAGTTTAGATATTTATAATCTTGGGGCACCAGCTAATGGTATTTGTGGGGAAAAATCAGTTTAGCGCGTGTTTTCCGTAATGGCTTTGACTGCATGGCTTTGCCAGAGGCCCTGTCGTGAATGGTGGAAGGATGGCTCTAATTTGGGCTAATGGGTGACTCAGCCGTCATCATCATGTGTACCTCAGTAGGATGCAGATGGCTGGTGAGCCATGGGTGCAGCGGCGCCACCGTTACACACACAGCACAACGCGATGCATCAAGTCAATGACACATGCAGCCAATGCTGACATTTGTAGAGACACATCCAGTGATGGGGGGGGGGGGGGGGGGAGGATGAAACTGATGAGACTTGCTCAGCGATAGTTGCACAGAGCACAGAGGGAGAGGTTAATCAGTGGCCAAGCTAATCGAATCATTTGTCATCAGATTAGATTAAAGTGCTGAACCTTCCCTCGGGCAATCATCTGGGGAGATAGCTGCAGATGTGCAGCTATGCAGATAGGAGAGACGGTGGTCTAGTGGCAGAAACTTGGACTATGGGCAGAGAAGGTCTCTGGTTCGTCTCTGGTTCAACTCCACGGAGAGACAACAAAAAGACGAACCTGGATTGATCTGTCCAAAAATCCAAGAGTCTCCCTACCCTGTCTAGTGCCCCTGAGCAAGGCACCTTACTCCCCCAACATCTGCTCCCCGAGCGCCTGTACGCGGCTGCTCACTGCTCTGTGTGTACTGCACAAGATGGGTCAAAAGCAGAGATTAAATTTCCCTACCTGCATGAGTGTGCCTTTGCATGACTGTGCATGTGTTTGGGACGAATAAATGCATCTTAATCTTAATCTTAATGTGTGAGGTACAGGTATCCAATTGCTGTGAGATGATGGTGCGTGGTAAGTGACTGCTCGCCGATGTTCAAACTCAACTTATCGGCACGCCTGAAAATAGGAACTAGGTAAAGAAATCTCAGTGGCAACTGGAACGCAAGGTGGGTGCTAGGCAGATAGTTTAATAGGGACAGCAGCACTTTGTGGTGGATGCAGGACTTTGGGGGGGGGGCTTTCCATAAGCGCTGGCTGCCGGCCAACCAGCGGACTACTTATATACAGTATGTCCACCCAGCTACTTTATTATATACATTTTTTACTCAAGAAAATTGTTTTGGTCACCAACCGGTGATTCACTATGCATGTACATGTTAAGACCGACCTCTGCTTCAAATCAATACCAGCGTGATGATAGAGAAACGGCCTCTGTCAGCGTCAGGCCTGCCTTTAAATGCTCCATATCATTGTGTGTGTTTGTGTGTGCCCTCAGCTGAGGATGTGTCCTGTGGAACTAAGAGAGTGGTCTATAGAGAGAGAATATTAGCAAAACACTTGACGACTGGAGACGTCCACGTTTGACGAGCTACTTCGGGAAACCCCGGTGGCAGCCACTTGACGACTGCACAGTAAACATTAAAAGGTCCACTTGTCGAGCTGCATATGCAAAGTAACACCTCAGAGCATATGGAAAGTATAAGGGACCTCTGTCATATGGGGAAATGTACAGTACATATCAGGCCCACGCTGTTTTTTCACATTTAAAATGGCGTAAGGAACTTTTGTTGGCCAATTATAATGTCAGATTTCTCAAGTCATGTTTCAAAAATAGCACATGGTATAATTGAACTGCTGTAACATACTGAACTCAAATATATGCAGTTGCCTGCCTACTTCCCTGAGCTGTGGAGTTTTTCAATAGAGAACATGAGGGAGAGGAAGGAGGCCACCTTAAAGAAAGCTTGAGTGTAGTGGAGAATCTAACAGGCTTCTTAAAGAAGAACACGGTTTAAATGTTGAATAAATTGATTAAAAGGGAAAACAGCCATACCCCAAAATCTAATGATGTCAAGGTCCATCTAAACAGGCATGGTTTTAAATAGCTATCTGGGCTGCAATGCACAAGAAGCCAGGTTCTCTGTGAAAACAAACAAAAACAAATCACATCTTCATAATCAGTGAAGGCAAAGTCATTACAATCAGTGTATACAAATCACAAGTATTTTTCTTTTGGTGGGGGGCATAATCCCTGCACCCCTCCCCTGGTGATTGCTTCCCCCCCCCACAGGCTGCCTCCTCCATATCCTTGTGGAATCCCCTGACTGAGGCCAGGCAGGAGTGCTGCATTGGCTAGTTTACATTCCACAGAGTCGGCTAAGCTTCACCAACCTCTCCTCTGCTCAGACTACATACATACAAACACACACACACACTGACACAAGCACGCACATGTACGACTCCCGTATGTCCATCAACCCATAGCTGCCCATCCCCCCCCCCCCCCCCCCCCCCCCCCCGGCACACAATCTGCCTCACACCAACCATGTATGCAGATAACAAATCAGCTCATCTGTACAATCAGACGGCCGCTCTCTCCCACACCTGGGTAGCCTTGGCAACAGCGTCACTTTGCTTCATTGCAGTGCCGGGTAAGAGGAAGGGGGGGGGTCGGTGGGGGGGAGGTTGCAGCACGGGGGAGCCAGTCAGTCCCAGAGGAGGGGCCAGCCAGTTTACAACTGTCCAGAGCAGCATAGACTTGACTTGACTCACCCTCCCCTCCCCCCCCCCCCCCCCCCCCCCTACCCCCAGAAACTAAGATTAGGAAGGGTGCGTGCAACTTGTCAAAGATCAACCACATGACCTGAGTTTATATGAAGGGGGGGGGGGGGCATGCCTGGACTGTGAAGAGATAACTGGTGTCTACTGAGCATCATCTGTGTATGACTCCTGAAGGAACCAGTAGGTTACCAGCTGTTTGCAGACTCTACAGTTCTACACATATTAATTTGAACTGGGCAGCTGGTCCAGGTAAATTAAAGCCTCCTCATGTTAATATCGGTTCTATATTTATTTTTGGCTTCCGTGATGTCGTTAACTGGTATTCATGCGTGTTTGTTTTTTTTCAAACAAAGATATTGAAGCTGTATTTGGCAACTTTGCACTTAAAGGTCAGGTGATCCTCCAGCGGTTTGATCCCTCCAGCTCATCCTGTCCAAGTGTCTTTGGGCCAAGAGGCTGAACCAGACGCTGCTATTATTAGTAGCTCGTTGCCATCGGTGTGTGTGTGAACAGGTGAATGAAAGACACGTTGTAAAGCCCTTTTCAAATAATGGATAAAAGCGCTGTATGAATGAAGCTATTTACATTTTATGATGGCTGCAAAATGTATATTTATAGTTATCACAGAGTAGAATGATTCTAACTGACTGTCTTTGTACTGGTGTTTTTTATGTAGAAGTGGTTTTATAATATTTCTCAAGAGAAGTCTTCAGCCATCACAATCAGTTTTTCAACATAAGTAAATCCCAACATCAAGATTTTCTTCCAGCAAACTGGCAAAATGTGATAATCATGCAAGTGGAGGATATTGGATCCGCTTTTTCATGTCATCTTTTGTGGTTGTAGGCTGCAGCAGTGATTGTTGTTTTCCTACACCCACGATTTAAAGCTGCCAAGCAGTGAAAGACTTATTGAACTAAAATGGTCATAACACACTGCACGTATGATGCAAGATGCAGGGGTTGGAAAACGAGTACGTTAATACTTTTAAACTGAAATGCAACATTGTGCAATAGACCCGCAATGAATGCCACTGTACCTTTTTGTGAGGCTTATGGTGTTTTATTCTTTTAGAGACTGTGTCAGAGAGATGCTGATTCGACTGTGCAGGCAATTTTGGGGTCACACTTGGTTGTAATGTACGATGCTTCTGTGTTTCTCCAGTGGAAAATAAATAACTTCCAACAGCAAAGTGCAACACAACACAAAGGTTTTACTATTATGCTGAAAAATAACTGAAAAACACCAACAACACCACAAACAGAACTACACAACCGCAAACTGCAGCCTTGGCAACAAAAATATATTAGCGCCTTCACCTATATATATTACAGGACTGTTGCACTGAGTTGCGTTAGACTTTATTCATCTTGTTTTTTTTTTTTCTCCACCTCTTGTATAGAGAAAGTTGCCACTTATTCAATACAGGTTTGGTGATCCTTGAACCGTAGCCTACACAAGATGCTGTAATGATAACCAACTGTAAAGCGTGTTTGTTGCACATTATGTTTGGGAGCGTGACAGTCCACTGAATTCCCCAGAGCCAGTTAGGAAACCTTGGTCTCATTAGCTTATAATAGAATGAGGGACTTTCCTGCCCGAGGAAAGATAATATATTGAGCTGACTAAATTAAATGTTAACAATAGTGCTGCCAAAATACAGCCCCTCTTCGATGTGGACACCCAGATGCAAATGAATGAAAACTACTGACAAACAAATGTTGGACTGAGGATTTAGGCGTAGTTTAGAAGTCGTAAACAAACATTCCCCTTGCCTCTGTCCCTGTGTCATTCAGATCAACCGGGAAATGCTGCAAACACCATGCGTTTGTTGATCCTAAAGAATACACAGTGAGCCTCTTGTGTGTGTGTGTGTGTGTGTGTGTGTGTGTGTGTGTGTGTGTTTGGGATGATTGTGTTGTGAGCTTGTGCGCCTGTGCATTGGTTTCCTTGTATGCTTGAGTACACTCGGGCTCTGTAAGTCCAGTCACCCCCTCCCTTCCAGTGTAACCCCCGGCTCTGGCGAAGCCACCGAAATCAAATCAAATCAAGTCAGACTCATTTCTTGTCCCCCTCCTCCTCTGAGGAATTTAGTCTGACGTCCCTGGCACCAACACAAATATAAGATGACATAAAGGCAGTGCATTTAAACATCCAGCGTACGTAACATGACAGAGGACACGTGTCTGTAACTCACACACACACCATGTACAGATAATTCAAAGCACTGGCATGTGACAGATTGTATTCATAATGTTCCTCCATTTCCACCCATATAGTCGTACAATGCCTAGTTGAAAGGACCTGTAGCCCAGCGTGTACATCTTGTTTCCAGTAGACAGCACATAATGAGAAAGCACCATTATGGGTCCAGCAGGAGCCTCTGTGCTGCCGCTGCCCCGACCGCTGCTGCCTCGGCCACTGTTACCCGTGAGGTCTCTCTCTTTGTTAGTTAAGGGGAAGAGCAGCCGCAGACGTCCCTTGCTCTCTGCTTGTTAGCCAGCAGTAATGACTAGGCGGTGGGGAGCCAGGCAACCAGGCCAAGGCGCTGGCAGCCCGTTCCCCTCTGCTGGCCCTCCGCTCGCTGACAGGATGGGGAACAGAAGCAGACACCACAGTGGACACACTGGGAGGATCAGATTCGACAGACTGAGGAGGCAAGAAGGGAGCGTAGGGGGAAAGGAGATTTTTGCCCGCGGACAGATCAAGACTGAACTATACTGACACACACAAGCACACGGGGTCCAGCTAGCACCCTTCATTCTAGATCAATGCTAGTTGAGCGTAGTTAAGATTAATGGGTTTGAAATGTGCCATGCAGGTCTGTGTGGTTCACCAGGATCATCCTTTTGTGATTAGATTTTCTTGGTTGTTAGAATTGGAGCATTTTAGCCACAGTATCTTCAAACAAAATCCAATCAGTACAACTTTTATCTCAAGTTACAAAAACAAAACCCTGCTTGTCGTTTTTTGGTTTATTTAGTTCACAAAAGAGGAATTTAGCAAATGCATTTCACGGCTCAGTTTTTTCTATGAGCTCATGCTTTAGTGGCTTCCAGATGGTCCATGGTTATCAATGATAAGAGATCTATACACACACTCATATCCTGTGTGCAGTGGCAGCGAGATATCATGGTGTCTGTTAATTGTGTTTTCATTACATCAGCAGATCAATAATTCAGAGACGGACGCACAAGCAGTCCGTGTAAAAAGGTAATATAGAAGCAATAACATGGAATTGCCTGTTTGTCAACATGCCCATTCCATGGCCTTCGTGAAGAGCAATGGTTACAACTCTTGTGTCTGCCATATGCATATAAATTTGTGGATTCAGATGTTGTATGGATACTAATATGCAGTTGAATGCACTCGAAGGGCCCATAAACAATGATCTGTATGAGGGAGAGAATCTGGATGACTTGCTGTTGTGTTGATTGCATTTTTCACACGCCAGAATTTTGGTTTGCTGAGTTGAAGATGAAGCCATCGATGCTGCCTGAGGGGCAGATTAAACAGCGGGGAAGCATTTCGTTGCTCGGCTTGACCAGTATCGATAGGTTTGCATGAGGTAGTTATTCAAGAGCCACACCAACAGGGCTCGGGAATGAGAAGAGGCAAAGGCAGGCTTCGCTTTTAGTAGTTCACCTCAAATTAAACGTATGGGAATTTATTTTAATGTCAGTACACTCGAGAACATGGCTGTCTTTTTCTATTTATAATTGTCATCATCATCATCATCATCGTCCACCACCCCTTCTGGTGGATTGCAGCTCAAGCTCAACGATGCACAAACCTCATCTGCACAAATGGCAAACAGGCTCTCCCTCTGGGCCTCGTTCTCCTGCCAAGTCCACCTACGTCCTCCCTCATCTGCTCAGGCCATCACCCCCTTTTAACCCTTCCTCACCCTTCCTCACTGCTCCTACTGTCGTTGCCTTCAAGAAGACTCATCCTTCGTCTGGACTGTTGACACAGGCCTTGTCTGTCAAGCACTGTGAACTTACTTGAATGGAACTGAGCTGAGCTGAGTGCAGTGCCGAAACACAATAGGCTGTGCATTATTGATTATGTTTGTGATCTAACCTTGGTGCACAGGAGTACTCTTTCCCCCTCTGTCCCAGTGCCCATGCATCATTTCTAAAAAAAAAGGCTGAAATATTTTGAGCCCTTAATGGAAAGTTGAGGGAACTGTAAGATATTTTTTATAACTTGTTTCAGTATTCAAGTTCAGCTCCCTCTGTTTACCCAGTTGTGAAAACTTGTTCTGGGCCTGTTAAAGGTCACCATGGCAGAAGGAGAAAATAGAGAAAGAGTCTGAAATGGGAGCAAAAAAAAAAGAGAGAGGTCCATTATAAATAGATGCCATCAATCAGGGGAATGTCCTTCATTTGGCATGCATCAGTCCTGGAGGGAGAAATGCATATTCAATGTTGAACAATGACTGTCAGTCACACCGCCTTCACCAGACCCATGACAGCTGTGCACAGTAGCTGGGCACAGACTTGGAGAATAGAGGCTCAAATTATTGCACAGGGGAACTGAGTAGGCAACAAACAGAAGAAGGAACAATCGAAGGAAGGAAGATTGATGGACTTCCCTGTGCCGTCTAGACGCGTGTCAGCACCATTGTGTAAGACAACATTACATATAACACCGCGATAATATCGAAGGTGTACAACATGGCTGACACGTAACGTCCTAGAGCACAGTGAAGGAGAGCTACACTCAGGTTGTCTCTCCACTAATCCTTGCAACTGGAAGAGCGGCAGGGCAGACACTGCGTTGTGGGTGTGTTATTGAATCAAGGATGCAGCTGCTCCCAGTTGGATCACAATGTTCTGCCAGCAGTTGAAGTGTTTAGTCTCTCCCTTCACTTTTAAGCGTTTACAAAGTCACATAGTGTAAACTCCTGCTCTGGCTCGACTAAGTCCTAATAAAGCCTCAGTGGGGCCTGCACAGGATAGAAGGAAAGCGTGTGAACAAATATTCCCCGTTTGAGGTGATGTGTGATATTTATTTCTCTATATTCCTTTGTGAGAGACGCAGCAGTAAAAGGTGGGATTGTGTTTGAACATGTGATTGCATCAGCTCGGCGTTAGCACTGGCCGGCACGCTGTGTATTGACTTCTCTCATCTGCTGTTAGTTAATGTGATTTGAGCAACAGGTCCTGGTTAGTGGCAGCCTGTGTGGAGAGGAGGCGTTTTTCTCAGGATCCTTTAATTGGAGGTCAGGGAAAACAGTGTGCCAGTATTTCTCTTTAATCGCATTTTCGGAAATTTCTTCCTCCAGAGGTGAAGTTTCCCTTTTTTTTTTCTCTCCCAGTGTTTCTTGTGTCTTCTTTATTGTACTCCAGAGGAATGCAGAGCTGTACCATTTAAGGCCAAGCCCGAATGACTACACTAAAAAAAGCCTGTGGTTATGAAAAGCCACTGTAGCCTGTAATTGTCAGTTGCATTACGCTAACAACCTATGGTGTATCCAAGTCAAGCGAATCAAGGCTGAATGCAGTGAATGTGAACAGCCTCTCCAGCCAAGCAGAATCACCCTGTCATCAGAATCACTTCATCCTTGATGACAGGGTTAGGGTTAACCCGCAACACCAGAATAAAGTCTTGTTGAAACGCTTGAATAAAATCATGTCAGCCATTGCTGCAGTGCTGTATCTCCTTCCAAATGAAGGTCCACACATGGAACTGTGACACATCTATACGTTCCAAACATTAACTATAAATTAGTCATTGACTACGACACTCACTAAACAGGTCCCATCAAGCTGAAGGGGTATTCAAGTGGAAGCTGATGGGCTCGGCAGACACACACAGTGTCAGATGTAGAGCCAGAGTCGAGGAGACAGAGGAGAAGTCAGGCGAACAAACAAGTATGGACCCAGAGCAGAAAACACAACCTGACTGCGACGAGGAGCTCTGTCAATATGGCTTCTGTTGTGACGCATGCAGGATGCTTCTGTGGAGGGACAGGGAACAGGCAGGAAAGATGGAAGAAAAAGGAAAGAGTGGTGTAAAACAAAGCTTATTATGTGCAAAAAGAGATCTTTGAAATTGGGCACAAGCCAGCCCAAAATCCAGCAATATCTGTCTACTCCACTCATCGCTAAGTTATGTCTCATCATCAAGTGAGGTAAAGTGTATTTTAACATTTTCAAACAATCCTGACCCAAAGCAAAGCAATTAAATGGAAAATTCAGTGCCAGCTCACTCAAGTCTATTCTAGGCAGGTCCCAGTGGATTTGGGTTTAAATGTCAAGCTCTAACAAAAATCTGTAAAGATGAGCAAGAGGAAATTGAGATGAAGCCAGCAACCAAAATCAAGCAGTAGGGAGTCGAGCAGAGAGTTGAAAGAAGGACAAAAAAAAAAAGATGCAGTCAGGCGGGAGCGCGGCACAAAAACACCCATCTCAACTTGTCAATTATTAATTTCCTAGTCCGCCTCAACATTTATTCATGCCAGTCGCCAGTCCATCACAGGGCCAATACGGACAGGCCAGTGCACGCAGCTGTGGGCAATTTCAGGGTTTCATTTCATCTGGCATGTCTTTGGAGTGCGAGAGCACCTGGAGGAAACTCAAAAGGAAGAAGAGACACGGGGGTGAAGTCGATGCAGAGAAATCCACAGCTGAGAGTTGGTGACTTCACCATCAGAGGTGACGTCCTGACTTTGAACTGCCGAGTTGTTTTCAGCATCTGCAGCAACGTCTTCAAACACATTTAATGCGAGGACGGAGCCACCGTAGAATGGATGACATTTCAAAGTGTTTGGAATGGTGCTTTTTCCCCCCAAAGATGAAGGCAATTGTTTGAACAAATGCTTCGGAAGTTATCTCGCAATCAAGCTGCCGGATATTTTTTCCCTCGCTTGTCTTGGAAAAGGCTCGATTTTGAGGCCCAGCTGAGGATGAATGAATTTGTCACTTGTTAATGCTGACGTGTTTTGGCAGTCTGGGGATTTAAGGTCACAGAGCAAAAGAGCTAAAGGTTGAAGACGAGAATGGAGGTAATGTAGCAGAGAGCGATGAATCGGTGGGAGCCGTGTGTTATTGCTGTTTATAGAACTCCTCCTCTGTATTAGTCAGGACTCGAGCCCCTTGGGGGGGAACACTCTTCATTCTCTCCCTCTGTCTCTGCATCTACAGCCGCCATCTTTCTCCCGATTACCACCTCCCTGGCTCCCACTTTTTCATTTTTTCCCTCTCTCTTTCTATGACTATTTTTTTCTTGGAGCTTTTTTCTGTCTGGGCATTCTTTTCCCTTTTCTCCTCCCTTCTCCTCTTCCTGCTGCCTAGTTCTCTGCTGCCACAGCTCTCCTCTCCATCTTTACCCCTCCACAGTCATTGCTGTATCATTTAATCCTTGGCCTCGGAGAGGGCACTTTTGCCTTGAGCCAGGATATAATGGGAGTTAACCACTGACGGTAAATTCTGCCGCAGAAGATGAGTGAGGTAAGTAGTGTTCAGGAGAATGGTACACTGCTTATAGTGTTGGAAATGTAACCTATTGCTCGAGAGGTAGCCGAACCCCCCCTGCTCTTCTCAATCCTGGGTTTAATAGAGGACGACAACAAGAGATCAGGACAATTTTTTCTCACTGTCCTCCTCTGTGGTGTGGTGTCCCCGTCACCGCCGGCTTTGGCACATTCTTTCTGTCTGTTCTCAATGTGGTGCCATTTCTGATTTCACTCTCTTTACCTTCCTGCCAAACTGTGGCTACAGTCCATTTCCGTGTGATTCATGATATTTGATCACTGGTTAACACAGCCGTGCAGCCGGTGTTTAAACTGGAAATGCCTGTTACACTATCACACTAATATTAAAGCACCCTTTCCCCCCGTGTAGCGCTCATCGTGGACTGCAGCCAAATGACATAGAACTGTTATCACAATGTGAGCCTGACCACTTCCAAGGCTTCTTTCAAAGGTCTGATTGTAATCTGAGCAAAATCCATATTCAGTGGATCTGGCCGTATCGCATTATGCGTCACCGCATATTCAGAAGATAAAAATCACACAATTTAGCACAGTGTAACAGTAGCTGCTCTCTCTCCCTGTCCTCATATTCCTCCTCCTCTCCCTCCCTGGCTACTGATTTATACTTCTGCTACTCCTACTTTTCAGTCTCTCTTTTCCTCGTGAGCATTCACACACTCATTAAGCCGCTTCAAAGTGACCGAGTGAAGGTTGGCACCCTCTGTATGAGGTCACCACAAGTCCTCCCCCCCAACACCCTCCCTCCCCCACTGCCTCCACCTCTCTGGCTCGTCCCGGGCACCCCCGGCCGGGAAAGGTCAGCCGTCACCGGGACTCATTATGAGGAAGAGAAACTGAACAGACAGGAAGTGTGTGTGTCTGTGTGTGTGTGGATGTGAGCAGGCGTAGAGCTCAAGCCACGTGGTTAAACCTTTTCTGTTTCTTATTAAGAACAATGGACAAGTTTCTGTGTGGCCTTCTCAGAGGAATATAGTTTTATCAACAATGTTTTGCATAAAGTAAATGATCAATTTGTGGTGATGCTTCATTTCAAGATTTCCTTCCAACTCTATGCCTGAATCAACACTTACTCTTACTTTCTCACACTGACACACACACACTTTGACACTTAATGTCCTTCGTGCTCCAGGCCTGATACATGCAGCTGCTTGAGTGGCACTGGCTGTTGCTCTTTTCCCAGTCATTCTCAATGACCCTCTCTGACACAGTGAATTTACAATGCTGTCCTTGACCACATCTCTAAGCTCTGTGGTAGGCTGTCACTCGTCAGGTGACACATTGGGTTTTTGTGGTCCCTGCACAGGCCTACATTTTTTATTTGGGCATAAAAAGTAATAAAACTAAAGAATGATTGGTGTGTTTTTACTGCTAATCACATGTTCCTCCGTCCCAATTAAAAACCTGTTTGCATAAACCATCAGCACAAACAAATCGCAACCCCTCCCTCCCTCACACACAGACACACACGTAGCAGCAGAGCCAAAGAGTTTGTTTGTGTGTGTGTGTGGGTGTGTGTTTGCCTATCTGTGTGTCACCGTGTGAGTGTGCGTGTGCACGTGTGATTCCGTGTGCATGTGTATCCTGCTGTCAGCGAATTCTCCACAGAGATAACCTTGAAGGAAAGGCTGTGTGCTCGGCTTTGATACCGAAAGCCAAGCTACCGCGGGCTCAGCGGTGGCAGGGCTGGAACTTCTCCGAGACCTTTAGCCACTTCTGCGAGACTTAATCCCAAAGTTGCGATGAGGTGGGCGGGCTTCAGTGCTCTAGAGGGAGAGCTGCTCAGACGGCTGGTGCCAGAGGATGAAAGTGTGTCACTCTTTGAGAACAAGACCGTCTTCAAAAGGAGCTGACAAATATTTGTACGTTGGCCTGAATGCTGTTTCAAAGAATGCTTTTCTGTGCCAATAATGCACGTACTATTCTATAAACCCCTTGATTTGAATTTCAGTTCACGTTTTTAGAGCAGAATTGTGTTACAGTCTGTTGCATCACAGCAAGAAGGTTCCCGGTTTGAATCCCAGTTTGGCCAGGGTCTTTCTGTGTGGAGTTCACATGTCGTCCATTCTGGGTTCTCCCATGTTTTCTGTGGGTAGTCTAGCTTCTTTCAAAGACATGCAGATTAGGGTTAATCTGCATGTCGTCCTCGCCCCCCCCCCCCCCCCCCCCCCCCCCCCCCCCTTTCTAGACCCTCAAAGGATAAGCATTATAGATAATGGAATAGATAAATAATCCATTGACACAAAAAGGATGTCATTTTTCTGCAATAAGTATGGTGCACTTTGTACGTCATGCGTTTTACTCTCTCGGCTCAACATCCCTCTGCTGCCTTCTCTCTCTCCCCCGGCTTGTCCCCCACACCAGGCTTCCACTCTGCTATTTAGCCCAAGATAATGGACTCCTGCACGTTCAGCTCAGAAATGTTGTAAAGTAAACAGCAGCTCATGAAATATTCACTGCTCTCCTGTATGTGTGTGTGAGGGCGCACATCTGTGTGTGTATCTGTGCATAAAACACCGGAGCGGCCCGAAAAGCGAAGGGTGTCTCCGCATCTCGGCTCTGAGCCAGCTGAGAAGCGAAAAGAGAGCGCTGGGAGATGGAGCACTCTGCTGCTGAGTGAGTCAGATGTTTGCTGATATTCATATTGCAAAAAATCACGGAGTCACACTCCAAATTTAATCGTGATGTTTTTGTTGCAAATGGCAGGAAACAAACATCTCAGGATACAGTCCTCCTCCCTGAAGCATCTGTGTTGTTTTCCCATGTTGCTGCTTTTTTGTGGAATAAATACATTTTGCTCACTTTTTAAGTGCCATCTCCCGATTTATATTTTTTTGTCTCCAGAAGTGTTGAAATGTGTCAAGCCTTGTGTTCCTGATACTAGTGTGGTCCATCCCTTGGGAACAAGGCTAGAGGCTGAAAGGTCACTGGCTTGAACCCCGGACCAGCTGAGAAAATAACGAGTAAACCTGCTCGGTGGCCATTTGTTTGAAACTCTTTCCACCCCAGGCAACCATCAGGTTAAAATGAGTGTGGCTTAATGGCTTTAAATAAGGCTTGGTGTTTCTCAGAGAGAGTTGGTGTTAAAAGATTCCAGTGACAGCTGATGTTTCAGTTATTGATACACCTGCGAGCTGCCCCTTGGTGAGGGGGAACGCTTTATTCCTTCCAAATAATCGTCTGCTCTACAGTCATAGGTCACATTCAGTTTCATTCAGTAACGAGATAACATTGTAACTACAGATGTGTAAACACCTTTTTCAATTTTTTTATTTTTTCCCCATTGGCATTGTACTTGTCCCTGATCGCCTCTGTTTGTTTCCGGACACGCACTCTAACACAACATATCTATCTCACCACGTGACATATACACCTCAGGGCTCCCCTCCTGGTGTTCTCAACCTGTAATGTCCGTGTTGGAATAACGGGAGCTGTCCTTCAGGTGGGCCTCATGGCAGTGCTCACCGCCTGGAGACCGCTACCCGCTGACATGTGACCTTTGCTGCGGCCTGAGTCACGTTGAGCAGTGAGAAGAGGTCGTCTGTGCCGATGCCTCGGGTTCCTGTCTGCTGCTGCGGCACAGGGGCATTTTGTGGCAGCGCTGACAGGCCGCCCCGTGGTTCCACCTGTACCACGCCAGCCTCTGCCCTCCGAGCCGTGAAGGGCACCGTGAAGGGCATAGATGATGAGTGATGATGTCGGAAACTCGAGGTTGAGGGGAAGATTTGGGGAGTGAGTGTGTAGGTGGTGCAGATGAGAGGTCCAATTTCTGAACCGCATAGGCCTACTTATTCCCATCCAGCCATAAAGTACTAGAGGAAACAGTCACGTATTTCATTTGGTCTTGAGTAGTTTAGGCTTGGCAATCATATTTCCACTTTACTTGGAAGAAAGAAGAATAAAAAAGAGGTACTATATGAACAATTCTCTAACATCCTCCGTCAGCACATGTGTCACTGGCACAACTTAGAAACGATCACGCCACAATAGGGAACTTTGACATTATTATAATTTATATCATGTATGTGGCCCTGTGTTCATGGCAACTCAAGGGCAGATGTGAGAGTTTTCGATAAAAAAATGCAAAAATCTGCGTTTGGCTCCCTGGCTACCGTATCTCTGGTGGAATATTACACTGCCAAATCATTATCAGTGGAATAAATTGTAGTTGAGTATTACTTTCTCTTTAATAAGACCACGTTCTGCTGACACAGGGCTCGATAGATGTCTCCTCATTCTTTTAGTTACAACGCAGCAATCTCAAGCTGATGAATGAGGGGCCGTGATCGTGTTTCTCTGCTTCTTTACGACTTTATCACAACCAAGGCTGAGCTGAAAGGCGTATTGAAGATGAACAGTAAAACCTCACTCCGCTCGTTTTCCAAAGCCATCGACTGGAGTTGATAATTGTCATAGAAAAACAGAATCAAGTAATCATCCTTCAGGATTTGTATCTTTTGAGGTGGTTAACAAATTAGCCCATTTTGAGTCACTTTCACTTTCCAGCATTTTTGTATTTGTGTTACCTTCATGCAGATTTCCAGCCTGCATCCATGTTGTGTGGAACAACAGAAAACCTGCCATCCAAATGATGACACATTTTACTGTAAAGAATAAAGATTTGATTTGCAGCATAATGTAGTAAAAAACGTTTTCTTTTATAGTTGCACGGCCCTACTTTGTGTGACAGTGTTATAGTTACGTACACAGCAAATTTTTTCCTTCTTAGCTTTGGCAGTGTACCAGGTAGACCATTAGGACTATGCTGGTGTTGATAAATTGGGTTTGACTGACAGCTCCACTCTCCTGTTAAGTTTTTATCACCCGTTTTGGGGGTACGACTTGTTGAGCAGTTTCATTCTTACTGGTACTTAAGAGTTTTGTGACATCATAAATTTTCGCCATCGGTCGACACATTTTCATCGTGACCAGGTCCAATCAGCCCGTGTAGTAAAATGATACCGGTGTGGGTGAGCAGAGATTTTGGACATGCGTAATTTTCTCTCACTCCCGTTCTAATATACTATGCTAGTAATGTATTATTAGCGTGGCTTTACTTTCAAGTATATCCAGAACCCATATCCTACTTGGTCGCAGTTGCGTGCCTCATCCAACTCTTTTATATTTATATGTTTTATTTTGTTGAGCACAAACATCATTATGGCTCATCAAATATAGTGACGAGAGTTGTTGCAGCCTGCTTTTTACTGGGGTCCCAGTTGTGCGGAGCTGGTGGAGTGCCGCCCTCTCACAGCTCTTATTTTCCATAATAAAACACAGCTCAGCACATCCTCGTGCTGCATGAATAAAGAGGAGCCACCTTCCTGTCAACCCAGGTTAGTCACAACAGGAGCCCGGACGAGGAAGCGGCGACTGCACAGATTTCACTAATCCCATATCACTCAATAAGAAAAGAAAGGGGAATAGTTTCCTCCTCATTGTTGTAGTGATCTAGGCAGTTTACACCAGTGAAGCATGAACGTCATTACAGCACGGAACCCTTTATGTTCTACATAACAAATATTGTGCCATGGCAAACATGGTGAGCTACTGGTAACCCAGTCCTGTGCTGCCAGGAGGAGCAGGAACACTCTTCTCTATCTTGAACACTCTCAGGCAGAAACACCAGAGAAACGGCAAACACGTCACTCATCCTCACCACACCACCACTACTCTCTTAAAGTCTAAGATACCTGATATAATTCCAGTGTGCTGTGATACATACTCGAAGATGATAGCACGCACACACACACTTGGATGTGGCGCACACGCCCCTGCCAGTCTTCATTTCATCGCACGACTGGTCCCAGTTGCGTGGTAGGGTTTCGTTGAGGAGTTGACAGCCAAGGTTTCTTCATAAACCCGGCACGAGTCCATCTCCGTCTCCCCCACTGCTTTGAGATGAGGGGAAGTGATGATCCAGGGATTTTTTCCTTCTCCCTGCTCCATTGATCTCACAGTATCACCTTGACAATGTGGCCTTATGTCACGTAGGCAACGAGGAAGGCAGCGAGCTCACAGGAAGGAGAAAAATACTTGAGGAGAACTTTGTGGGATTTAGTTGTCTCTAAACAAATCCATTAATCGCCAGGCTTTAAATAATAGTGTGGGGAAAAAGTGTTGGAAATGTTTTGTATCAGGTTGTGGACAAGGATGCAGTGTGGGTTGTTGGGGAAATAACAGATGTGACTTCTCTAGGTGTGTGTGCGAGAGCTTTCAAGAGACATGGGTGTGTGTGATTGTTTGTGGACCAAGTGTGTTTGTGTGTAATGTGCAAGCCGGCAGGACGTGGAAGTGGAACATCCCTGTACTGCCTCGACAGCACTGCAGCACAGCTCAGGGACTACAAGTCACTATGTAAATGCAAATTGCAGTGTCATGCTGATCAATCCTGTAGGCTGCTGAGACAGGGTTATGTCAGGACCAGTCAGTGGTGTCTTGGCTGTGTCTGTCGCTCTGTCTGCCCTGCTCTGTGCACGCTCGCTTTCTGTATATCACATGATTTGTAGTATTCGTCAAACCGTCTAGCTGGCCTATCCCTCAAATGGATTTCATTTGCTGCTATTTGAACTAGACAAAACGTTGTGCAATAAGCTCATCTAACCTCCCATGTCTTTCTTTGATTCAACAGGATGCAACACCAATAAAAAGAATCCTGTGGGAGTGGAAGGCAGCAACAAGACGTTGTGGGACACACCCGGGTCAACACGGAGCTGGGTGGAGGGGAGAAGACGTCAATCGCGCCACCACAGCACAGACTTCTCACCATGTTAGCCATGCTTTAGCACACACAGGAAGGACTAGCTCATCTCTGGAGAAACACCATCTGCCTTTTATCAAACACTCCAGAGCCACAATTGCACGCATCTCCCACTCATCCGTCATTTACTGAGCGCCGCCCTCTGCAAAGATGCCGATGCCAAGGTTGATGCTAGGGCACTTGTGGTGACGGGGGCACAGAGTGTGTGCGCACATCCGGCAGGCAGGCCGGTGGGTCGGTGGGTGTACAGGCACACCAAGAGGCTTTTTCAAGGGCGGGCGTGGTTGAACCATGCGGCCCTGGGCGGGGTCATGGCGTTGGATTACCCTGGTGCTGCTGGCCTGGGGCACACTCCTCTTCTACATCGGCGGCCACTTGGTGAGGGACAGCGACCATCCGGAGCGGTCCAGCCGGGAGCTCTCCAAGATCCTGGCCAAGCTAGAGCGGCTCAAGCAGCAGAATGAAGACCTGCGGCGCATGGCCGAATCGCTCAGGTAACAACTAATGCTGTTTTTTATGCAAATATGTACTAGTATGCCTTTTTTTTTGTTGGTTGCACATCATCATATGCTGGTGTGGATATTACCTGGATTTGTGAAACCTGAATACTATTTGGAAAGCTGTGATTGAAACCAGTGCAATGTAGTGGAATGTGTGAAAACAGTATGTGCTCTCCTTCATTCATAACTGGTGCCAAATCCAGACAGAGGTAACTACAAGAAGAATAGTCTTTTCAAGTTTGATTTGTATTTGCGGGCGATGTTTCATCAAAGTTCAGAAAACGTTTTCATCACTGCACAAACTACAACTGTAATACACCCCCCTTTAGCCATCCTGGTCAGGATCCTTCTGCGTTTCGTTAAAGTTTAAAGGGCTCTAGTGCAATTCATCATCTCCCTTAGATTTTTGCAAAGTCCAGCAATTAGATTCAGCCTCGAGCTCCCCGCTAGTCCAATCAGAGTAATTTCACAAATGTCAGAATGTAGCAATGAGATGATTGTTTCTGCTGGTTTTGTGAAAATGTAATCAGCATCTGATTAAATTAGCTCCTTCTGTGTGACATACAGTTAACAAATGGTGCCGCGAAGTTTCATCAAAAGCTGATCAGTAGTGTCAGACAGGCTAGGTTTGACAGACAGATGGATTGACTGTCACACTTGTTATTTTGGCAGACAATAGCACATCATACAAGCCCATTAACCACACGGTGTCTTTCACGCAATCAAGCTATGTGTAGTGGAGAGACAGATGGTGTTGCTCTTATCTCCGCACACTGACGGTATTCCTCTTTACACATTAAACACTGGGTCTGAACGCAGGCGGGTGCATCCCTGAGCATACATGCATGTGCGGGGATTGCAGCACTGTGTCCTGGTGTGCGCCACATTAACTGGGAACTTCAGGCTTCAGATGTTGCCATTGCTGCTCCTCTGTGATATCCAGATTCACTTTGATGCGAGGCCCTCGTCAGCGCACACAAACATAAAAAAAACACACGGACACGCTGCTTCAAGCAGCTGGTCCCTGATTAAATCCCTTGCTTTGTAATTATTCAGAATTGGCAGAAAAACAAAGGTGGAATTCATGGCATATAAAGAACAAGTGCAGCTTTCAGTTGACCAGAGTCCAGATGGGTCCCCGACACACTGCATGCTTGCTGCTTGTTCTTGAGTTCGCCTGCTGATCTGGGACCGAGGCCTCAGCAGTTGTTTATGGGGGCCCGCGCTGCAGTGCCTTCTCAATTCCCTCTAAACTTCAGCTAAGTATTCGGCTCAGCAGGTCAAAAAGAAGGCTACTGGCACCAGAGGTTAAGCTTCATGAACTATCTGCATAGACAGGGGTCGGTTTGTCTGATACAGACCCAGGAGAGAACCATCACCTCCTCCTGCAGTGTCCTTTATCCTTATATTGGGGCCCTAATGGACGCAAAGAGGAGGTTGGGAAGGTGCCCATCACTCGTGCCATAGTCCCTCCCGTCTCAGCTCATTGCATTCTCCGAGTCCCCTCCTTCACCTCTCCTCTCCTCTTCCTCTTTCCCCCCCTCTACTAAAATGCTGACAGAGGCAGGGTGCCAAGCCAGACTCCAGCCAGCAGGTTGTCACAGACTGACTGACTATGTAACAACTCACTAACTCGCTGATCGACCCTCTCCATGCATGCCCAACTCGATTAACACGTTGTGCAGAATCTGATTGGGACTAAGAGCATGACCCCTCTGGCATTTTATAATAAAAGTCACCCAGAGACCCCAACCTTTGCATTAATGCATTCATTTTTCATGAGCGGCCTCACAGAGATTTAAACCAATAAAACTCAAATTATTACACCTCTGTGCCGGCATGTTATGCAGCAGAAACCCACTTCAACAAGGCTGATATATAGTTTAGAGTAGGGTTTAACTTGGTTAGTGTTTTTTCACTAGAGACTATCTTATTGATCACAAATTGTAAATTGAATTGATTCAAATTAGTATCACCCGACTGGCCTGCGGATTCACTCCAGTGATTCAGTTATTCAGGCCGTTAGTGAGTGCGTTGAGTGACAGGCACCGTGCCAACCCACCAATCACCCAGCGGCATTAATGAGAGGTGAGCACTAGGTTGACTTTGCTTAGTCTGTCTGGCTCCGCCCTCTCCGCAGCTGTCAGTCACCTCGGGCACGGAGCCACGGCTGCTGCGGAGACAATGACACGTGCCAGCCGGATGGTGCAACATCGGAGGGATCGAGGGGTCGAGAGTGACAGCTGGGCTGAGCGATGAGGACCTGATCGATCCCCCCAGGCATGCCAACACAGGGATGGAGGGAGGGAGGGGGCAATGCAGGGAAGGCAAAGAAGTGGTGAGCATGATGGATGGCGTGAGGACTGAACTAAGTAAAGAGCAGCAAGGAGGAAATGGAAAATGAGGACTCAGGGGGCAAGAAGATTTGCAGAGACCACAGTCATCGCGCTAATCTGTTTTATATCTTACTCTAGCGTAGTTCAGTGCCAGCATGATGAGATGTTTGGCGTTGTACAATGCTATCACAAACTAGGTGATAAAAGGCAATGTTGCACACTTTTCTGCGCGATCATGAATTGATTGTCTCTTTAAGTTGACCTGTTACAGTAAATGGTGTTAAGTGCGCTGCACACTAATGCAAATAATTACTTGCACATGCAGTACCACATGACCGGGTTCACGGTCAGACAGAGAGGAGGGCAAGATTAATGCAGATACTTTTCTTTGCTCCAGTGGAATTGTCTTTTAATGGAGCAGGCCATTGACCATTAGACCTCAATTAGTCTCCTCTGTGCCCTTGTGTGTTTTATGGTTTGCTTCTAGCAACATTAGCTCATTAAGATCTACACATGGCTCTTTTTCCATACGGCAAACTCATTTGGTTTCTTCCCTTTCCAGTTGCATGGGAATCTAAATGTAAACTGTAGAAACAGATGTTTGATAGTTTGAATGTGAAGTAGCCACTCTCTCACTTGTATGTAAGGTGACAGTGAGAGGACTCATTTGTCCTGTTAGGGTTTTCACGGCTCCACTAAACAGACGTCTGCTGCTAACCCTAACCTGAATTCGCACCGCCCTGTCCGGCACTCAGGCCGGGTAAGGGAAGGTCTTCTATTACACGCAATCACACAAACACACAATAGCCCCATTGTGGGATCTGTGGTCAGGACATCTATGATCTATGATGATATCAACTAGGGCTGAATCTGGTGTCAAAAGCATGTGAGGCAAGATTGCACCGTTCAGAATCCGTTTCCTTGGAACTGTACCGTTTGAGTCAGTAAGGAAGGAGACTTACAGATGAGACTAACTGATTCCATGCAATGCAGAAAGATTCACACAAACACAACAGACACAACTAGAATTGCACTCAGTAGAGAACATGCTTCCAGCGAGGCTTCGCAGTCGCCTTAAATTAAATTAAACCTTACAGCTAAGGCCACTCAGCTGCACACATTGGATGAAGTGACAGGTTTCCAGTCTTATTTGTTTCCAAAAGCGGCTGAGAAAGTTTATAATCCCTGTGAAACCACATTTAAATCGACTCGTCACAGATTTTTATATGAATTTGCACAAAATTGCCCACACTCATCAATAGATTCACACATAGTTCACAAAAAATCCAATCTTGCAAAGTTAAAGAGAGGGAAAATAATTCCTTGATTCGCCTTCAATCCGTATCTGAAGGATCTGCCTTAGCAGAGATGATAATACAATTGATACAGGACCCACAATATTCCTATTGTTATAATTTCAATTATAACATTCCTCACAGGCCAAATTTGACCAGTTCTAACTGGTTTTCATGGTGATTTGAGTCTTTTCCACTAATTTGTAGTGTTTGCTTGTGTCTTCCCCTTGCCACATTCCTGTGGTTTACTAGCTTGACTTATTGGAGTCAAGTGGTTTGTTGCACCAAACCGTCTGTTCCCAGAAAATGGCTGAAACATAGCAGTCAAGTCTTTGATGCATCAGAGTGAGGCGATGCACATATGCGCACATACGCAGGAATAGCAAATCAAAGTTACCCCTTAATCTAAAGTCAAATTGTGTTCATGTTCTCTTCTTTCATCTACACCTCCCAGAACATTTCACATTGGCATCCATATGTATGGTTTCCCCAGCCCAGCACATGGGTCTTTCCTTTTGAAGTCGACCACAGTATATTAAATCTCACCACGGATATCTGCTTGCGTCGCAGTGCCACCTAGGCCCCCACCGTTCAGTCGTCTCCGCCCGGGCTCTGATCACCCTGTGAACTTCACGGTTACTGGGTGCAGGGGCGGGAGCCAGTGAAGCGACAGCTGGGGCTGCATTTCAGAGGAAACTGGGTTACATGCTAAACCTCACCTGCTTTCCGACTCGGTGCGTAGTGCCGGTGGGTCTCATCACCCCCCTCTGCTTTCCTAGCTTGTCTTTCCCTCTGCAGTATCTCCACCCCCCCCTGCCTCCCCCAGAGTCAGAGTTTTTCCTCATCTGTTACCTCTCAGTATCGTTTGATTAAGACGCTGTTGAATCCAGCTGCCGCCGCGTCTAGTCTCCGCTGCAGATCCTCTAGAGATACCGCCAGGAATCATTTGTGTATGGTGTTTTCCTCCTTCCTGTGTGTGTGTGTGTGTGTGTGTCTGGGTTTGATGCCACTGATTGTTTGGATTTATTTTATATCTGCATATATCTTGGTTCAGGATGCTTGTGTTTTGTGTCTCAGCAGTTTATGTTAGCTAACCTCTGTGCCACATCTCTGCTCCTCAGCCTGTTCTGCCCTGCCCTATTTCTTCTGCCTTGGTCAAGGGAGTCATCACGCTGCCTTATATATGACAAGTTTAGCAGCACTTAAGACCCCTGGGAAATGATGTCACTGAGGAAATATTCCTACTTCCTGTGGCGTTATGTAACTAGCACATAAGGGTGTGGCCTTTTGGGGGATCCCGTTGAATATTGTTTAAACAGACTTAGCGGTGAGTATAGAGAGTAGAGTTGATTCTCCGAGTGGAAAAGCACCTGGGTCTAATTTCCAAAGATCTGTGTCATGCAGCTGAAACGGGAGCACCACGGATTTCACAAAGGAAACAAGCGTGAATTTAAGACATTCATATAAACATCCGTTAGGCCTCGGAGGTGTGGAAAGATTTATCCTTGTCCATCACACGGTTACATAATGTTAAGAGTGAGAATATCCTCCCTTTCCTCCTCAGTTATTTCCATGGCTTTGAAGCACAACGCTCAGTTAGTGCTCAGTGATGTGAGAGGCCGGGACTTCGGAGTAACCGGGGCTTGAACACTAAAGGGGGAGTTGTGCAGCGAGAAGGGCTGCTGCAACTTTAAAAAGTCTCATCTTTATGCCTGCCAGCGACTGATGTTCTTCACTCAGGGAGCAAATTGAGTTTGCATGCCTTGATTACTCATTAACATGGCCTTTGCAGCACTCCACCAATGCCCCTGTGCATTCAAACATTTTCCATTTTTAATAGTTTTATGTAGAGGAACCGATATAGCAGAATGTCAGTGGCAGCTTCTTTTTTTCTCCTGGGCGGATTTGAACTCTGTGTTCTGTGCCTGAGCGATTGCTATTTTGTGTTTTCATGACAAGCAGTTACTACACGGTGGTGTGAAAATGCTTATTCACAGCTCTTATATCTATTTATCAAGGAGCCATAGTTGGCAAAAAAAGCTGAAAATATACAATAATAAATAGATACATCGCTCCTTAAAAGATGGTGTATTGCATTAAAGTAGAGGGCATTTAATGGACAGAAAAGCTACACAGAAATCAGCTGTGAATTTACAAAACCAAACCAGTATCAAGCTTTTGAGCTCATGTTCACATTCAATCCAGAAACAGCCACAGAGAGCTTCAGAAATGAGTTGTACCGTGGCTCTGTGACAAGCAGCCCTGTGAATTATCCGTTGTCTGGGATCTGTGTTTGTTCCTTCAGTCCCTCCTCACACATCGTAGAAGGAAGAGGCCACCATGGCCACTGCAGCATTAATGCAGCATAGATTATGCGTGGTAATCAGAGGGGATTTCCATTTGAGCCTCTTTTAAATGGTCGAAGTGAAGTAACAAATTAAAGTTAATCTATTTACTGCACATGAATAGATTTAATGTAAGAGTGTGTGTTTTTTCTATTTGTAAGTTATTATTATCCTTTGTACAAAATAACTCAATGTTATGAAATAGCATTGTTAACATGTAGAAAAGTTAGCAAGGCCTTTACCTGGGCTATATAAAGTTTGTAACACTCGATTCCTTTTCAATGGCTTTGATTTCTTCCTTCTTCTATACAGCCTGTTCAGTGGATGTTGCAGTAGGATGTAGAGCTCCGGTGTTTGTACAATGATGTAATGCAGCCGTCCATGATTCTTGAGCTCAAAATAAATAAACCAGGACAGAGCTCCAGGAGGCTGCACTGTGGTGTCTTAGCAAATGAACTAGACTTTTCGGTGGTGAACACTAAAAGACGCCTTCACAGCTGCATGTTCACTGCAGCTATTTGACTCCAGATGAGACCCGCATGAGCCCACATGAGGTCCAGCATGGATCTCATGAGTCTCGTAAACATTCTCTCTTCTTCTCCGAACTCCTGCACCTCGTTAACGTCTAAAAAAGACGAGGAGCTGCCAATGTAAAAGACGGGGAATGCTGCAAACGCGTGGCCCGCAGTATTTCCCCACAGATTTATGGAGAGACAGATTTAATTTTTATGGTGTAGGAGGAATTTCACAATATTTGCAAAACAGTCAACCTGTTTTGTTTTTTTTCAGATTGCAAATCATGAGCAAAAACTAATTACAGCCAGTGATGTGCATCCTGTCAGTGTTCAGGAAGGTTAATATTGAAGTCTATATAATGTGGTCTGTTTTGAATGGTGTCTGTCACAAGATAATTCATCCATGGCGCTGCCACACCAAAATGTAAAGAGCAAAAAACTGGGGGGTTGTGAAGATTGCAGAGATTAATCTTCGTCTAGTATGTGTTGAGATTGAATAATCACATGATGCAAGGTTTTTGTGAGGGTCCAGTAACTTTAACGTTAGGTTAGTGGTGTTTACTTCACGAGTGACAGCAATTTAATTACTTTTAGAAATTCAGGAGGTGTCGGCAAACATCTGGTCAGAGTTTAGGATTTGCTGCTTTGCTGTGTTACATCATTATGGATTTATTGTGTTTTGTTATCCAACTTTTTCACTGAGTAAGCTTTATTAAATGTTCATCACTTACATTTACCCGTATACAGCTTTACTATTTCAGCTGAAGGTTTTTCCAAAAATATATTTTCTCCTCCTCCGATCAATTCAGACACGCTCCCATGCTCAGTCACCACAACCTCTGCCTGTGTCTTTCTCCCCCAGGATACCAGAGGGTCAGGCGGAAGCCGGGTCCTTGGCCGCCGGGAGACTTCGCTCTCTGGAGGACCAGCTAACCAGAGCCAAAGAGAAGATCCACAGCTTCCAGAAACTCACTGGCGACGGTAAGCAGGGCAGGGCCACCTAAAAGGTTTGTGGGAAGGATTTGGCACAGTGCTTGGAAATATGAAAGCATCGGTTTTGAAGGTGTGGGGGCTCGACTTTTTATGGTAGGAAACCAGTCGGTGGCCTGCAGCGAGAATCTCAGTCTTGTCCAGTGTTAAACCTGCTGTGGCTCAGCAGCGATGAGCCGTGCTGTCAGACGTGCAGGTTATGGGTATATTTGCTGCTCTAAGCGGCAGTCAAAGGTTCAGGGGAGCTGTCAGGTGAGTGGGGAAATGTGTGAATGAAGTGGAAGCGGTATGAATGCCCCGACGGCAAATAGGGAGAGCGGGAAGGAGGGAGGAGAGAAAAGAGACGGACAGAAAAACGAAAATAAAGAAGGACATGTGAGCGCGAAGGGCAGCACAGGGTCAGCCTTTCCATCTTGCTGCAGGGGAAGAAAATGCTAAAAATACCCTCCAGCTTTTTCCACCAAGGGAGGGAGCCAAGAGCGAGTGTGAGATAGGAAGGTTAAAAAAACAGTGATTTTTTTTTTTCCTTCTCCACCACCTCTTCTCCTGCTCGAGGCTGTTTCCCCTCCCTCTATTTTCCTTTTTTCTTTTTTCATTTGCGCTTAGCAGAAACCAGAGCAGGCAGCTGTGCTTCCATGTGGGTTACTCAACATTGTTTTGCTGGGACGGGGTATAGAGTTCTTTCCTGTTGTTTGAACCTTGTGAGGCTAAAACAAGAGAGAGAGAGAGATGAGACACAAACACCGGGATCAAGTAGTCTTTAATTGGGTCAAAGCAACACCTAAGGACAAAGTATGGAAATAAACATTTTCATGGTTGGTTAAAAATGAAACCTTGCTTTGGGCCTTTAGCCTATTTACACCTGCTGGCCTCTGCCACTCCCCTCTTCCTCCAGGCTGTATTCCCAAGGTGGTGCCGTGAGGTTAGCGTCATTGATTAATTGTTTGAGATCGTACTCGTGCCTCAAATGTCACACCAGCTCTGGATCTTTGTTATGTTGTGTTTTGTTGTGAGCTCTTCTCTCTTACCTCCGCCGCAGGCCCCGGCCCCACTCAGGAGGAGCTGCGGAGAAGCGTGGAGAACGGCATGAAGGAGTTCTGGTACTTTGTGCGCAGCGAGGTGAAGAAGTTGACCACCGTCGAGCCCGGCGAGAGGCAGAAGTACGCCGACACACTCCTGCAGGACCTGGGACACCAGGAGAGGTGGGCAGAAATGTTTAAAATAAAGGAAAAAGAGGTTAAAATGTTCTACAAGGATAATTGGGGAAACCAGTAGATCCATGGAAAAGTTGATGGTGAAAGAAAATACAAGTCATAAATGGGGCAGTGCTTTAGTGAATAACACTTCATCTCCCAGTAACTGACTGTGTTTCTGTCAGAGTTTTATTCGCATTGTCCACACTTACATTTCCGGAGGTTGGAAAGTGAGAATGTAGGTGTCAGTGAGTTTTAATTGGATTTAATATGCAGGATAAAATTGGACACAACTCGTTAATTATATTAACATTACCACATTACTTTAAGCATACTGATTAATGGGATATCCTGCACGGTTTAGTCTATACAAAAGTCAAAGTGTAAAGTTGCACAGTCAACCACATAACCTCACTTATTTGTAAAGAGCAAACAAACCACAGAAAGCCCAGCTCATGAAGAATTAACTGTTGATTAATCTTTGAAGTAAATCTTTCAAGCAAAAACAAACAATCACAGCTTCTTAACTTTATTGTTAAAATTAAGGATATTATTGTTGCTTCTGCCTAAGCTCAGGATCCTTGTAAAACCAATATTAGCTCTTTCCTCCTTTGTGTTGAAGCAACATTGACAGGATACAGTTAACAGCCTGCCGATGGTGGCAAAGGTCGAAACTAGAACATTGGCCAGAAGCAGGACTTGAAAGGAGCTATCGCGCTGGTTGCTGAGAAACAAAGGGCAAAGGTCACAGGCACACCCTCGCTGTCATCTGGATGGCTGGCTTCCACAGAGCTGAATGAAGAAAGGCCTGTTGTCATTTGGCCAAGTGGTTCATTGTAATCCCAGTGAAGTGGTTTACACAGCCCATTGTCTTACTCTTTTCTGCCCTAAGCAGCTTTCCAAAGACTGATTCCTTACCAGGTACACACACACACACACAGACTTCTATATGCTTTCACTTTCATTTTAAGCCCCTCAGATCTCTTTGTATGTGCTGCAGGCAAAGGCTGGGAGAGGCAGCACAGATAGGGGCAGAGGTGGAAAGAGCAATGAAATGTTTGACTCGAATAAATGCACCGCTGCTTCATTTAAATTCGGCTCAGGGAGGAGGTAAGGCCCTTGTCTAGAAGATTTCACAAGTAAAATAAAAATGTAGCACATTAAAGAAAAAAGCGTGCATTATACGGAGTCGCGGTCTCACAACATATTTATAGCCGGGTGATGTGAAACCGTGTGAAAGTTCATTCAGATATGAAAATAAAACGGAACACTTATTGCAAGCAGGAAATGAACACCGCTGCATCTATGGGAATGTATCTCTATATGCGACTCTGCCAGTAATATACACTGAGGTAAAAAAAATATATATACCACAGTGAGTCTTAATGTTATAGCCTCTGTTTAAAGATGAACGACGCATCTCCACTTCCTCCCACTGTCCAAAAATGAAGCCAAAATATCAGTGTAACTACACCTACACTGAAGTAACAGAAACCATCTGTGGGAAACATGTACTCATAATATAATAATGATTTGTTATCTGCTAACATCTAAACTATACTGCAGCCAACCACCAGGGGGCAATCAGGATGATTTGGCTGCACTTTTGGTAGGAGCTGTCACGTCTGTGCTTGATACCGAAACCCAGAGATTTTGGCTTTATATAATTTGAATGAGGTATTTGTAAGGTGTATGAAACAGTACACGCTAGAAGAAGACAGAACATTTATTTCTGTCAAACTATGATATATATCTTATAACTGTAATCTAACAGGGTGGAGACAATGGCGATCCGATATGGCTGAAAGTATTGTGTCATATGTCGTGCAAGCCACGAAACCCACGTTAGGGGCTCAGTTTCAAAACTGGATGGGTGTTTACCAAATGCATCATTATGTTGTGTCATTAAATTGCACATCATAGGGCTATAATCGGGCAAAACCCACATCTAGTCTTTCTTCCCTGTTGCCCATCCTTTGTCCTACAATACGCCTGGTGATACTCGCGCTGTAAATTAAACCCGAAACCTTCTCCCATCGGTGCAACATCAATACTTGGATCTCCTGCGCTCGGCTGCCAAGCCCAACGGCTGCAGCCTCAACATCAGTAAGAGACAATCACAGGCTCTGGGGGAAGACCGCACATTATTTACATGCACACAAGAGGACACCTCTTATACATATGCGGTACGTCATAGATGTGTGGTGTTCCCATGTCTTGCTGCCAAATCCCCTCAGGGCTCTGCTGTTGTTAAGTTTTGCGGCCGGGTAGGTTTGCTTCTCCTTCCCACAGAGGTCCAGTGATGGCTCCCCTGTGTGCCACTGGAGGAGAGTTTGACATCCATCACACACTGCGGTTCCAGCTTCAGACCGGGACATTGAGTAATAATACCGCGTTACATGTCGAGGAAGGCGCTGTCTGCCAATGCTGCCCTGCTGAAACGGGACGTGGTGTATCTGTCTGCTTTGTGTGTGTATCTTTGCATGCACTACTTTATATATGCTTAAGAAGTCACACTGGATGTGACTGATTTGGGTCAAAGGAGGGAGCAATAAATTAAGCTTGCATAAGTGCATGTGTGAGTGGGTGATGTGTTTTGCATCTGCCCTGAGCTGCAAATATCAGAGCTCTCGGGCTTGTTTTTAAGTGGATGGCCACAGTATTTGACAGAGTGTGTCACGTAAACAGATTCGCTCTCAGAGGCATGAAGATTGCGGATTTCTTAAAAAGGGCTCAACAACCAGAAAGATGTTGTTGTATGTCGGCATGACAAAAAAAAATGACACTTTGTCTATAAATATCCTGAAAGTGGAGACTTGTCAATGTTTAACACACGTCCCACTGTATATGCTGTCAAGTGGATGTTCCTATCACACGTGTTTGTAGTCCAGGGGGTTGCCTTCACTCTCTACCTGCAGGAAGACACAAATCACATGATTTAGAGGTTTTCTTGAAACGTACCAATAATTTGTGTTGAGGAAAATCTCTGTGGAAGGCAGCCACTGAGGCTGAAGCTGTGCTGTAGGGCAGGAGACGTCTGCCCTGATTCAGAGATAAGCTTCCTGTCTGGACAGAAATAGTGTCACAGACCGGAGCTGCAGATATGTAACGCAAGATGTATAAAATATGCATGACCACTTGGTCAAGAACATAATTAATCTGCATATCCAAGTAGGCGTGGGCCATATTGATAAACTCTTCTGTCGCAGGATATATGATCTACTATAAGATTTTATGAATTCCTAGAGGTTCAGTTGAGAAGCTGTTTTTAGAGCCGCTAGCGGGGGAACATATTTTTTTGCCTAATCCAGATATTGACGTGTAGCAATCCTGTTGATTACTTTGCTGTGGTTGTGATGCTCTTGAGATTACAGTTCGTCATAGGGATTTTGGAGCCCATCAGAAAAGGACCTCTGGAAAATCCAACCTTAACCCAGCTTGTATAAATGTATCTAAAACACCAGATCTGCAGCAGCACCATGGGGGCGCTGTTGCTCAGTAAAATGTACATAGTGTTGCCTCATGTCAAAAAAACTATTTTCAGCTCCTGTGATGATTCTGAGTTTACTTTGACTCACATCTGGATCCCACTGGATATCATTTTGACCCTCTACAGGTCTTTAGCTTCCTTCATAGAGACCAACATTGATCTACTGTATGAAGACCTATGATAAACGTATATAAAACCTCATATGGTTGACACATTTTTACCTCCAGAACCAATAGTCAAAGAAACATGTATCTCTTCCTCATAATTAACCCAACCACAGTGTTTTAAATGCCTCTGTGTGTTTCTCTGTGTATATAAATTGAACGTGTGCCTTAAAACCTGTTGATAGATTCGCTGCCCAATCTTCCAGTTGATAAATATAACTGTTAAATCAGTATTTGCACGATAACCACAAACCTCCATCCTTCCCACTTGCATCCTTCTGAATGGCTGCTGTGTGAAAACGTTCCCTTGCAAAAAAAAGCTATTAAGTCCCAACCTCTCAGAAATATAATGTTGCTGTTTGAATATGACCCTCGGCTGCTGCTTGTGTTTGCGACAATAATGTCTGTAAATGTCACAAGGTATGCTTCTTACATCACACTGATGGCAGAGGAAACAGTATTGGCGAGGTGCCGCTCTGTGTCGGCACTTATTAATCATCTGGAGAGGATGTAGTATTTTTGTACAAAAGAGTCGCACAAGGCCAACAAAGTTTGACTCAAGCACTGTTTAGAGTTGACCAAACTTTCTTCTACCTGGAGGATGCACAGTTGATGTAGTACATTCAGTGCAGGCACATGGCTTGCCATCAGACTGGCAGACGTGGAAAATATGACTCTGCTTTTCGATGTTCAGCCAGTTATTTAAAAGGGAACTTGCTTAATAATTTAAGTTTGAAAATGTGTGTCTGCAGGTCCATCATGACAGACCTGTACTACCTCAGCCAGGCGGACGGAGTGGGCGAGTGGAGAGTGAAGGAAGCTAAAGACCTGTCGGATCTGGTCCAGAACAGAATCACCTACCTACAGGTAACTGCAGACGCACCTGCTGCTTCACCAACTGGCCCTATATTCTGTCACACACACACACACATATGCACACGCACACACACACAGAGTCACAGAGGACATCTCTCACACATGCTTGTCTCATTTGCATCATCCATAACTGTCGGCATCAGTTTCCACGAGGAGCAGGTGAGGGCTGTGACAGCAGACGGTTCCAGCAGTGGGATCTGAGCAGCAGGATTCTTGTTGCATGTCAGCAGTTTAGTAGAAAACACATCTACAAAAACCCAAACGCAGACCGGGGGAAATGACGGATCGGGGGAAAGTAACACACATGCACCTGCTTACACCGGCTTAAAAGGACGCACCTATGTTTACAGCTCCACACACACAACCTGAGACCCCGAAACACTTCCTCTCACACCCTGATCCCCCCCCCCCCCCCCCGGCTGTGGTGCTGCGGGGCTCTCGGGTGGGGCAGTGCGGCGCAGCACCGGGCCCTGCAGCTTTAATGAGCCGGTGTGTTTGATGAAGAGGACCCAGTCAGTCTGGCTGGGTGGAGACAGCACCACTAACAGCTGCTGTCACCACCGCTGAGGGATCACACCGCTCCACCAGCTGCCATCACTAATTCATCACACATACACACCACAGAGAGTCGTGCTCACATGGACTCACCCACACCTACGCAAGCAGCACACACAAACACACACACACACACACACACACGCTCAGCCCCTTGATTGATGCACATGCTTGTACGCAAAAGAAATGCTCTGTGTGTGTCTCACGCTATCTCAGTCACACACACTCACTCACACATCTATATGTACACACACAGACAGACTCCTCCCTGCTATCCTGCTGTCTCTGCCACCCGCACCAGCCTCTCCCTTCACTCCCGGTTTAACTAAGTCCGTCTCTGCGTCTGCTCCATCTGTCCACTTACATTACTCAGTGAACATGGTTGGCGTCTCCCGATGGCTTTCTGTTAGACATGTCACCTATAAGATCCCTACCACTCAACACATCTGTACTTTAAGCTGCCAATAATTCACATTTTTATATATTAACAATAGAGGCTTTGTTAATTGACCCTGAAGAGAAGAATCAGAAACTTGTCCTTGGCTCTACAGAGCTTTATTCTGTCTTTCAGCTCTTTGTTTCTGTTTCTAGCTGCAGCTTTACAGATGGAGCCCACTCTCATAGTGTTTGGTCGTAGCAGACACCTGGCAGCCACACACACCAGCCTGCTTTTGCAAATGATTCTGGAACACTTCAGTTCATTTTTTTGATTTTTCCAAGTGGTGTTATCAACTATGGCTGATCAAACTGCCGCTGGATACATCGGAATAGTTCGACAAGCAATCAGAGCAATGAAACACGACGTGACAGAAGGATGTGAACAGTCAACAGCGTGCAGTGAAGAGCTGTGATGTTGTAGCACATGTCAGTGAGTGAGTTTTTGCTAACAGATTTTTGGACCCCCCCCAGTCGTTGCTTCAATAGACCAATCCACATCAGCGACAGTCCTCTTGCTTGTTAGTGGAAATGCTTCAGCGGTACCCCTGTCAGTCATTCCATCAAACCCAGCCCATTTGAGATAATTGACTGTGATTGGCCCAGACATGTCTCGGGATGGATGGAAATCTGTCTGAGTGGGCAGGGTGCCAGAACCATCTGCGAGAGCGAATAAACATGAGCTAGCTGATCTGGTCTGGTCTCCAGGCTACTCAGAAAGCTTAAAAAACCCAGTCGACGTTTACCTGCAAGGCACCAAATGGGCAGAGAGACACAGTAGCTGGAGCTTTTAAGTGTCTCACGAGCAAGGTTTTCCATTCAGAAGCTGGCAGAGAGCACAAAAAGGCTTAAAGCAGTGTCATTATTGGTCTATGATCATTAGATGGCCTCAAATGTGACTCTAAATTAATGCCTCCATTAATGCTTGATATGTGATTAGTGTCCCAGACCAAATTAAAAAGGGCTCTGTCAGTGATTTATCACTTCAGTCCTGGTTGATTTTAGTTATGGTGATTACTGTTGGTTATGGCAAGTTAGTTTTGATAAAACACGTCCTAATGTTCCCTTCAAATCCCCATATTCCACATCGATCATGTTCAATTTGAAGATGCATATGAATTCTTGATTTCCTTCCGAATCCCCTGGATCTCAGCTTCACATTGGTAGTTAAAGATATATTTGTTAACGTCTTAGCTGAAACCATTAAATCCACTAGATTCAGACTTTTATTTGGATCTCCAATAAACTCCTGGATATCGGTCCCCCTACATATTCAAGATATTGTTTTCATCATCAAGACCAATGAATTATTGCCTTGATAAACATCTTGAGATGTTGAAGAAAGTGGATCTGGGTCCTCCTTTGTCTGAATCCACCCCAACCTTTAATGAGTTCTCTCTTGGCAGATGTCCCATCCTTCCAACTAGTTTTGTGGAAATCCGTTAAGTAGTTTTTGCGTAATCCTTCTGTAAAACAAAAAAAAAACGGGACAGGGTTGAAAACACAACTTAACGACGTGCAGCAAACATCGGTTTAGCTGATAATCCGTTAAAAGCTACAGCACAACCAAATACATATGGCGTGACAGTTTGTCTTTCACATTCCATGGATAGCGAATGCATCCTTTTCTGTGAATTCAAAATTCTAAAGTTGCAGGAAGGGCAGACTGAGCCAGCAACAATGAAATCTACCGCAAGTAGAGGCAATTACTGGATGAGAAATATATTAAATGGCCGCTATAGAGAAAAATTGCCAGCAGCAGCTCCGGAGCAGAACGTGGGACTTGATGGCCTGCACTGTATAACTGTTTTCACTTAGAAGGCAAGAAACTTATAATGAGCTGCTGGATTTACTGTAAATCTGCAACAGAGACTAGCAAAGCAGAAATGTACCTGCACAAAACGCTGTGGAGTCTTCAAGAGTGCGGGCGTCACAGTGGATAATTACCCGAGCTTGACGTACTCTTCTTCATTTCAAGTTGTTCCCCACGTAAACAATACCACTGTGCTCTTTGTCGCTCAGCCGAGTTTCCCTGCAGCTGCCTAT